>NW_025536566.1:0-2500 GCF_020615455.1 Coregonus clupeaformis
ACATGTAATGCTTTCCAAACAGGCCTTTCACACAATGCCTTCTGTAATACTACAAGGCACACACACAAACACACACTACACATGTAAACACACACACACACAAACATCAGCATATGTATGCTATGTGAGACTGTATGACAGTTGCATTTAAATGTTAGCTTTACCAAGCACTGGGTTGATAAACATGTTGGGACACCAGACTCAAGAATGGGATGCCATTAATCTGACAGATGGCACCAGCCCACCTAAACCCAAAAGAGCTGCAAATGGACCTGGTCAGCTGGATTTACAACTAAGGAATGAATAATCACATTTTCTAACAGAGGATTCTAGCATCAACCTGGATACTGTACCTAGACTAGATGTCAAATGAAAAGCAGGATTCACATCATAAGGTAGTCCCCAGTCAATTTATAGAGACAGCCAGTGTAACGCCTAGGCAGGGGTTGATCTCAGACCACCCATATGTAAAAACATGTATACAGCGATGACTGTGCCGTTTGGTCTGGTGTCCAACCTTCCAAGTTCTTTCACACCTGGCCTTCCTGAATTTTATTTGGTAGTTAGTTTGATTCATGAGAAACATAAGATCATGGAAGCATTACTGATGTGAGAACTGCACCAGCACTCAGGCTTGATCAGACTCACACCCAAACGAGGGAGAACCAAACAACCCATCTCTCATCACAGCCTCACTCCCTGCAGAAGCACTGTTCGCCAGAACAGCTGTTATCAATTGTTTCAACTTACTAAACAAGCCCTCACGGCGACTGGTGTAACAAATGGAGTCACTGACCACCTTCCGGAGACACTTGGAAACCCCACCTCTTTAAGGAATACCTGGAATAGTATAAAAAGTAATCCTTCCGTCTCCCCCACTCCCCTCCCCCTGAAAAAAGGAACGGTGAATGCACCAATATGGTGAATCGCTCTGGATAAAGCAGTCGTCGCTAAATGACGAAAAATGTAAATGTAAAATGTAATTAAGGTGTGGAGAAAGAAGCAGACAGGTTAGTGGCCTATAGGTTCAATGTAAAACTAAATGTAACACACACACACAAACACAAACACACACACACACACACACACACACACACACACACACACACAAGACAGACACACGCTGTGAGAAACTGCAGGTTAAGCCCAAATGAGGCCCAGTGTGTTCAGTCTGAGACCTAGCTTACCAGCACAGCTCTGTACGAGGCCCAGTCAGAGACCTAGCCCACCAGCCGCTCTGTATTGAGGGTAGATGTGCTTCAGTCTGAGACCCAGCCTACCAGCCGCTCTGTACGGAGGCCCAGTGTGTTCCAGTCTGAGACCCAGCCTACCTTGCGCTCTGTACCGAGGCCCAGTGTGTTCAGGGTCTGAGACCTAGCCTACCAGCCCCTCTGTACTGAGGCCCAGTGTGTTCAGTCTGAGACCCTAGCCTACCAGCGCTCTGTACTGAGGCCCAGTGTGTTCAGTCTGAGACCCTAGCCCTACCAGCCCCCTCTGTACTGAGGCCCAGTGTGTTCAGTCTGGAGACCTAGCCTACTAAGCGCTCTGTACAGAGGCCCAGTGTGTTCTGCCTGAGACCTTAGCCTACCAGCCTCTGTACTGAGGCCCAGTGTGTTCGAGTCTGAGACCCTAGCCCACCAGCCGCTCTGTACTGAGGCCCAGTGTTTGCAGTCTGAGACCCAGCCTACCAGCGCTCTGTACTGGGAGGCCCATGTGTGTTCAGTCCTGAGACCCAGGCCAGCCTGAGCAGCTCTATACTGAGGCCCAGTGTGTTCCAGTCGAGACCCAGCCTACCAGCCCCTCTGTACTGGGAGGCCCAGTGTGTTCAGTGTGAGACCCTAGCCTACCAGCCACTCTGCACTGAGGGCCCAGTGTGTTCCGTCTGAGACCTAGCCCTACGAGGCTGCAGTCTGTTTCTGCCTAGATATTGTTGATGAATTTACCTTGGAAAACCAAACAAACCAGAGACCAGACCCTTGATTCAGACATTTTCACCTCGGCGGAGAAGCTGGTGAAGGTCGATGACCCAAAGCTTAACTTCTAATAAAGAAATGTGCATCCGACTGGAAGTTTTTTTTCCTGTTTCTCAAGCTTTGCATTTTGCCTCCAGACTTTTAAAACTAATGGTTTTCGGGTAGTGGCTTTGATTCTGTCTGTTACTTAACACAGGTTGTACAATATTTAAAATAGTATTAAAGCAATTACAACCATGATTAACGATATTACGTCTGCAATAACCATGATTAATAATATTGCCGCGTTATAACCATGATTAATAATATTAAAGCCGTTATAACCATGATGTAATAAGGCGAATTTGTTATCACCATGATTAATAATATTGGCCGTTATAACCATGATTAATGATATTGCGTTATAACCATGATTAATAATATTAGGTCGTTATAACCATAGATTAATGATATTGTCGTTATAAACTTGATTAATGATATTAAGCCGTTATAACCACCTGATTAATAATATTATTAGCCGTTATATC
>NW_025536566.1:12500-40000 GCF_020615455.1 Coregonus clupeaformis
CAATGCCATGACAACACATTAGAACTGAAACCCAGACCCAATGCCATGACAACACATTAGAACTGAAACCCAGACCCAATGCCATGACAACACATTAGAACTGAAACCCAGACCCAATGCCATGACAACACATTAGAACTGAAACCCAGACCCAATGCCATGACAACACATTAGAACTGAAACCCAGACCCAATGCCATGACAACACATTAGAACTGAAACCCAGACCCAATGCCATGACAACACATTAGAACTGAAACCCAGACCCCAATGCCATGACAACACATTAGAACTGAAACCCAGACCCAATGCCATGACAACACATTAGAACTGAAACCCAGACCCAATGCCATGACAACACATTAGAACTGAAACCCAGACCCAATCAAACTAGCAAGAACTGAAACCAGACCAATCGCGACAACACATTATAACTGAAACCCAGACCCAATGCCATGACAACACATTAGAACTGAAACCCAGACCCAATGCCATGACAACACATTAGAACTGAAACCCAGACCCAATGCCATGACAACACTACTGGTTGGAGTCACCTGGTGGTGGTGGTCAGTGTCTTACTACTGGTTGGACTGGTGGGAGTCACCTGGTGGTGGTGGTCAGTGTCTTACTACTGGTTGGACTGGTGGGAGTCACCTGGTGGTGGTCAGTGTCTTACTACTGGTTGGACTGGTGGGAGTCACCTGGTGGTGATGGTCAGTGTCTTACTACTGGTTGACTGGTGGGAGTCACCTGAAGGTGGTGGTCAGTGTCTTACCACTGGTTGGACTGGTGGGAGTCACCTGGTGGTGGTGGTCAGAGTCTTACTACTGGTTGGACTGGTGGAGTCACCTGGTGGTGAGAGTCAGTGTCTTACTGCTGGTTGGACTGGTGGGAGTCACCTGGTGGTGGTCAGTGTCTCTACTACTGGTTGGACTGGTGGGAGTCACCTGGTGGTGTGTCAGTGTCTTACCACTGGTTTGGACTGGTGAGTCACCTGGTGGTGGTCAGTGTCTTACTACTGGTTGGACTGGTGGGAGTCACCTGGTGGTGGTCAGTGTCTTACTACTGGTTGGACTGGTGGGAGTCACCTGGTGGTGGTCAGTGTCTTACTACTGGTTGGACTGGGGGAGTCACCTGGTGGTGGTGGTCAGTGTCTTACTACTGGTTGGACTGGTGAGTCACCTGGTGGTGGTCAGTGTCTTACTACTGGGTTGGACTGGAGAGTGGATGGGCGGTCACTGGTTGACTGGTGGGAGGTGTCTTACTACTGGTTGGACTGGTGGGAGTCACCTGGTGGTGGTCCGTGTCTTACTACTGAGTTGGACTGGTGGGGAGTCACCTGGTGGTGGTCAGTGTCTTACTACTGGTTGGACTGGTGGGAGTCACCCGGTGGTGGTCAGTGTCTTACTACTGGTTGGACTGGTGGGAGTCACCTGGTGGTGGTGGTCAGTGTCTTACTACTGGTTGGACTGGTGGGAGTCACCTGGTGGTGATGGTCAGTGTCTTACACTGGTTGGACTGGTGGGGTCACCTGTGGTGGTGGTCAGTGTCTTACTACTGGTTGGACTGGTGGGAGTCACCTGGTGGTGATGGTCAGTGTCTTACTACTGGTTGGACTGGTGGGAGTCACCTGGTGGTGATGGTCAGTGTCTTACTACTGGTTGGACTGGTGGGAGTCACCTGGTGGTGGTCCGTGTCTTACTACTGGTTGGACTGGTGGGAGTCACCTGGTGGGTGGTCAGTGTCTTACTACTGGTTGGACTGGTGGGGAGTCACCTGTGGTGGTGGTCAGTGTCTTACTACTGGTTGGACTGGTGGGAGTCACCTGGTGGTGGTCAGTGTCTTACTACTGGTTGGACTGGTGGGAGTCACCCTGGTGGTGGTGGTCAGTGTCTCTACTACTGGTTGGACTGGTGGGAGTCACCTGGTGGTGGTGGTCAGTGTCTTACTACTGGTTGGACTGGTGGGAGTCACCTGGTGGTGGTCAGTGTCTTACTACTGGTTGGACTGGTGGGAGTCATCTGGTGGTGGTGGTCAGTGTCTTACTACTGGATTGGACTGGTGGGAGTCACCTGGTGGTGGTCAGTGTCTTACTACTGGTTGGACTGGTGGAGTCACCTGGTGGTGGTCAGTGTCTTACTACTGGTTGGACTGGTGGGAGTCACCTGGTGGTGGTCAGTGTCTTACTACTGGTTGACTGGTAGGAGTCACCTGTGGTGGTGGTCAGTGTCTTACTAATGGTTGGACTGGTGGAGTCACCTGAGTGGTGGTCAGTGTCTTACCTACTGGTTGGACTGGTGGGGTCACCTGGTGATGGTCAGTGTCTTACTACTGGTTGGACTGGTGGGAGTCACCTGGTGGTGGTGGTCAGTGTGCCTACTACTGGTTGGACTGGTGGGAGTCACCTGGTGGTGGTGGTCAGTGTCTTACTACTGGTTGGACTGGTGGAGTCACCTGGTGGTGGTGGTCAGTGTCTTACTACTGGTTGGACTGGTGGGAGTCACCTGGTGGTGGTGGTCAGTGTCCTTCGACTACTGGTTGGACTGGTCGGGAGTCACTGGTGGTGGTGGTCAGTGTCTTACTACTGGTTGAATGGTGGGAGTCAACTGGTGGTGGTGGTCAGTGTCTTACTACTGGTTGGACTGGTGGGAGTCACCTGGTGGTGGTGGTCAGTGTCTTACTACTGGTTTGGACTTGGGTGGGAGTACCTGAGTGGTGGTGGAGTGTCTTACTACTGGTTGGACTGGTGGGAGTCACCTGGTGGTGGTGGTCAATGTCTTACTACTGGTTGGACTTTGGTGGGAGTCACCTGGTGGTGGTGGTCAGTGTCTTACTACTGGTTGGACTGGTGGGAGTCACCTGGTGGTGGGGTCAGTGTCTTACTACTGGTTGGACTGGTAGGAGTCACCTGGTGGTGGTCAGTGTCTTACTACTGGTTGGACTGGTGGGAGTCACCTGGTGGTGGGGTCAGTGTCTTACTACTGGTTGGACTGGTGGGAGTCAACTGGTGGTGGTGGTCAGTGTCTCTACTACTGGTTGGACTGGTGGGAGTCACCTTGGTGGTGGTCAGTGTCTTACTACTGGTTGGACTGGTGGGAGTCACCTGGTGGTGGTCAGTGTCTTACCACTGGTTGGACTGGTGAGAGTCACCTGGTGGTGGTGGTCAGTGTCTTACTACTGGTTGGACTGGTGGGAGTCACCTGTGGTGGTGGTCAGTGTCTTACTACTGGTTGGACTGGTGGGAGTCACCGGTGGTGGTCAGTGTCTTACCACTGGTTGGACTGGTGAGTCACCCTGGTGGTGGTGGTCAGTGTCGCCTACTACTGGTTGGACTGGTGGGAGTCACCTGGTGGTGGTGGTCAGTGTCTTACTACTTGGTTGGACTGGTGGGAGTCACCTGGTGGTGGCTCAGGTGTCTTACTACTGGTTGGACTGGTGGGAGTCACCTGGTGGTGGTGGTCAGTGTCTTACTACTGGTTGACGGACTGGTGGGAGTCACCTGGTGGTGGTCAGTGTCTTACTACTGGTTGGACTGGTGGGAGTCACCTGGTGGTGGTGGTCAGTGTCTTACTACTGGTTGGACTGGTGGGAGTCACCTGGTGGTGGTCAGTGTCTTACTACTGGTTGGACTGGTGGGAGTCACCTGGTGGTGGTGGTCAGTGTCTTACTACTGGTTGGACTGGTGGGAGTCACCTGTGGTGGTGGTCAGTGTCTTACTACTGGTTGGACTGGTGGGAGTCACCGTGGTGGTGGTCAGTGTCTTACTACTGGTTGGACTGGTGGGAGTCACCTGGTGGTGGTGGTCAGTGTCTTACTACTGGTTGGACTGGTGGGAGTCACCTGGTGGTGGTCAGTGTCTTACTACTGGTTGGACTGGTGGGAGTCACCTGGTGGTGGTCAGTGTCTTACTACTGGTTGGACTGGTGGGAGTCACCTGGTGGTGGTGGTCAGTGTCTTACTACTGGTTGGACTGGTGGGAGTCACCTGGTGGTCAGTGTACTATGTGACTGGTGGGAGTCACTGGTGGTCAGTGTCTTACTACTGGTTGGACTGGTGGGGAGTCACCTGGTGGTGGTGGTCAGTGTCTTACTACTGGTTGGACTGGTGGGAGTCACCTGGTGGTGGTGGTCAGTGTCTTACTACTGGTTGGACTGGTGGGAGTCACCTGGTGGTGGTCAGTGTCTTACTACTGGTTGGACTGGTGGGAGTCACCTTGGTGGTGGTCAGTGTCTTACTACTGGTTGGACTGGTGGGAGTCACCGTGGTGGTGGTCAGTGTCTTACTACTGGTTGGACTGGTGGGAGTCACCTGTGGTGGTGGTCAGTGTCCTTACTACTGGTTGGACTGGTGGGAGTCACCTGGTGGTGGTGGTCAGTGTCTTACTACTGGTTGGACTGGTGGGAGTCACCTGGTGGTGGTGGTCAGTGTCTTACTACTGGTTGGACTGGTGGGAGTCACCTGGTGGTGGTCAGTGTCTTACTACTGGTTGGACTGGTGGGAGTCACCTGGTGGTGGTCAGTGTCTTACTACTGGTTGGACTGGTGGGAGTCACCTGGTGGTGGTGGTCAGTGTCTTACTACTGGTTGGACTGGTGGGAGTCACCTGGTGGTGGGTCAGTGTCTTACTACTGGTTGGACTGGTGGGAGTCACCTGGTGGTGGTCAGTGTCTTACTACTGGTTGGACTGGTGGGGAGTCACCTGGGGTGGTGGTCAGTGTCTTACTACTGGTTGGACTGGTGGGAGTCACCTGGTGGTGGTGGTCAGTGTCTTACTACTGGTTGGACTGGTGGGGAGTCACCTGGTGGTGGTCAGTGTCTTACTACTGGTTGGACTGGTGGGAGTCACCTGGTGGTGGTGGTCAGTGTCTTACTACTGGTTGGACTGGTGGGAGTCACCTGGTGGTGGTGGTCAGTGTCTTACTACTGGTTGGACTGGTGGGAGTCACCTGGTGGTGGTTCAGTGTCTTACTACTGGTTGGACTGGTGGGAGTCACCTGGTGGTGGTGGTCAGTGTCTTACTACTGGTTGGACTGGTGGGAGTCACCTGGTGGTGGTCAGTGTCTTACTACTGGTTGGACTGGTGGGAGTCACCTGGTGGTGGTCAGTGTCTTACTACTGGTTGGACTGGTGGAGTCACCTGGTGGTGGTGGTCAGTGTCTTACTACTGGTTGGACTGGTGGGGAGTCACCTGGTGGTGGTGGTCAGTGTCTTACTACTGGTTGGACTGGTGGGAGTCACCTGGTGGTGGTCAGTGTCTTACTACTGGTTGGACTGGTGGGAGTCACCTGGTGGTGGTGGTCAGTGTCTTACTACTGGTTGGACTGGTGGGAGTCACCTGGTGGTGGTGGTCAGTGTCTTACTACTGGTTGGACTGGTGGGAGTCACCTGGTGGTGGTCAGTGTCTTACTACTGGTTGGACTGGTGGGAGTCACCTGGTGGTGGTGGTCAGTGTCTTACTACTGGTTGGACTGGTGGGAGTCACCTGGTGGTGGTGGTCAGTGTCTTACTACTGGTTGGACTGGTGGGAGTCACCTGGTGGTGGTGGTCAGTGTCTTACTACTGGTTGGACTGGTGGGAGTCACCTGGTGGTGGTGGTCAGTGTCTTACTACTGGTTGGACTGGTGGGAGTCACCTGGTGGTGGTCAGTGTCTTACTACTGGTTGGACTGGTGGGAGTCACCTGTGGTGGTGGTCAGTGTCTTACTACTGGTTGGACTGGTGGGAGTCACCTGGTGGTGGTGGTCAGTGTCTTACTACTGGTTGGACTGGTGGGAGTCACCGTGGTGGTGGTCAGTGTCTTACTACTGGTTGACTGGTGGGAGTCACCTGGTGGTGGTCAGTGTCTTACTACTGGTTGGACTGGTGGGAGTCACCTGTGGTGGTGGTCAGTGTCTTACTACTGGTTGGACTGGTGGGAGTCACCTGGTGGTGGTCAGTGTCTTACTACTGGTTGGACTGGTGGGAGTCACCTGGTGGTGGTGGTCAGTGTCTTACTACTGGTTGGACTGGTGGGAGTCACCTGGTGGTGGTGGTCAGTGTCTTACTACTGGTTGGACTGGTGGGAGTCACCTGGTGGTGGTGGTCAGTGTCTTACTACTGGTTGGACTGGTGGGAGTCACCTGGTGGTGGTCAGTGTCTTACTACTGGTTGGACTGGTGGGAGTCACCTGGTGGTGGTGGTCAGTGTCTTACTACTGGTTGGACTGGTGGGAGTCACCTGGTGGTGGTGGTCAGTGTCTTACTACTGGTTGGACTGGTGGGAGTCACCTGGTGGTGGTGGTCAGTGTCTTACTACTGGTTGGACTGGTGGGAGTCACCTGGTGGTGGTCAGTTATGTGTGGGAGTCACTGGTGGTGGTGGTCAGTGTCTTACTACTGGTTGGACTGGTGGGAGTCACCTGGTGGTGGTCAGTGTCTTACTACTGGTTGGACTGGTGGGAGTCACCTGGTGGTGGTGGTCAGTGTCTTACTACTGGTTGGACTGGTGGGAGTCACCTGTGGTGGTGGTGGTCGTGTCTTACTACTGGTTGGACTGGTGGGAGTCACCTGGTGGTGGTGGTCAGTGTCTTACTACTGGTTGGACTGGTGGGAGTCACCTGGTGGTGGTGGTCAGTGTCTTACTACTGGTTGGACTGGTGGGAGTCACCTGGTGGTGGTCAGTGTCTTACTACTGGTTGGACTGGTGGGAGTCACCTGGTGGTGGTCAGTGTCTTACTACTGGTTGGACTGGTGGGAGTCACCTGGTGGTGGTGGTCAGTGTCTTACTACTGGTTGGACTGGTGGGAGTCACCGTGGTGGTGGTCAGTGTCTTACTACTGGTTGGACTGGTGGAGTCACCTGGTGGTGGTCAGTGTCTTACTACTGGTTGGACTGGTGGGAGTCACCTGGTGGTGGTGGTCAGTGTCTTACTACTGGTTGGACTGGTGGGAGTCACCTGGTGGTGGTGGTCAGTGTCTTACTACTGGTTGGACTGGTTGGAGTCACCTGGTGGTGATGGTCAGTGTCTTACTACTGGTTGGACTGGTGGGAGTCACCTGGTGGTGGTGGTCAGTGTCTTACTACTGGTTGGACTGGTGGGAGTCACCTGGTGGTGGTCAGTGTCTTACTACTGGTTGGACTGGTGGGAGTCACCTGGTGGGTGGTCAGTGTTTTACTACTGGTTGGACTGGTGGGAGTCACCTGGTGGTGGTGGTCAGTGTCTTACTACTGGTTGGACTGGTGGGAGTCACCTGGTGGTGGTGGTCAGTGTCTTACTACTGGTTGGACTGGTGGGAGTCACCTGGTGGTGGTGGTCAGTGTCTTACTACTGGTTGGACTGGTGGGAGTCACCTGGGTGGTGGTGGTCAGTGTCTTACTACTGGTTGGACTGGTGGGAGTCACCTGGTGGTGGTGGTCAGTGTCTTACTACTGGTTGGACTGGTTGGAGTCACCTGGTGGTGATGATCAGTGTCTTACTACTGGTTGGACTGGTGGGAGTCACCTGGTGGTGGTGGTCAGTGTCTTACTACTGGTTGGACTGGTGGGAGTCACCTGGTGGTGGTGGTCAGTGTCTTACTACTGGTTGGACTGGTGGGAGTCACCTGGTGGTGGTCAGTGTCTTACTACTGGTTGGACTGGTGGGAGTCACCTGGTGGTGGTGGTCAGTGTCTTACTACTGGTTGGACTGGTGGGAGTCACCTGGTGGTGGTGGTCAGTGTCTTACTACTGGTTGGACTGGTGGGAGTCACCTGGTGGTGGTGGTCAGTGTCTTACTACTGGTTGGACTGGTGGGAGTCACCTGGTGGTGGTCCGTGTCTTACTACTGGTTGGACTGGTGGGAGTCACCGGTGGTGGTGGTCAGTGTCTTACTACTGGTTGGACTGGTGGGGAGTCACCTGGTGGTGGTGGTCAGTGTCTTACTACTGGTTGGACTGGTGGGAGTCACCTGGTGGTGGTGGTCAGTGTCTTACTACTGGTTGGACTGGTGGGAGTCACCGTGGTGGTGGTCAGTGTCTTACTACTGGTTGGACTGGTGGGAGTCACCTGGTGGTGGTCAGTGTCTTACTGGTGTGGAGACTGGTGGTGGCTATGTGACTGGTGGGAGTCACCTGGTGGTGATGGTCAGTGTCTTACTACTGGTTGGACTGGTGGGAGTCACCTGTGGTGGTGGTCAGTGTCTTACTGCTGGTTGGACTGGTGGGAGTCACCTGGTGGTGGTCAGTGTCTTACTACTGGTTGGACTGGTGGGAGTCACCTGGTGGTGGTGGTCAGTGTCTTACTACTGGTTGGACTGGTGGGAGTCACCTGGTGGTGGTGGTCAGTGTCTTACTACTGGTTGGACTGGTGGGAGTCACCTGGTGGTGGTGGTCAGTGTCTTACTACTGGTTGGACTGGTGGGAGTCACCTGGTGGTGGTCAGTGTCTTACTACTGGTTGGACTGGTGGGAGTCACCTGGTGGTGGTGGTCAGTGTCTTACTACTGGTTGGACTGGTGGGAGTCACCTGGTGGTGGTCAGTGTCTTACTACTGGTTGGACTGGTGGGAGTCACCTGGTGGTGGTCAGTGTCTTACTACTGGTTGGACTGGTGGGAGTCACCTGGTGGTGGTGGTCAGTGTCTTACTACTGGTTGGACTGGTGGGAGTCACCTGGTGGTGGTCAGTGTCTTACTACTGGTTGGACTGGTGGGGAGTCACCTGGTGGTGGTGGTCAGTGTCTTACTACTGGTTGGACTGGTGGGAGTCACCTGGTGGTGGTGGTCAGTGTCTTACTACTGGTTGGACTGGTGGAGTCACCTGGTGGTGGTGGTCAGTGTCTTACTACTGGTTGGACTGGTGGGAGTCACCTGGTGGTGGTCCGTGTCTTACTACTGGTTGGACTGGTGGGAGTCACCTGGTGGTGGTCAGTGTCTTACTACTGGTTGGACTGGTGGGAGTCACCTGTGGTGGTGGTCAGTGTCTTACTACTGGTTGGACTGGTGGGAGTCACCTGGTGGTGGTGGTCAGTGTCTTACTACTGGTTTGGACTGGTGGGAGTCACCTGGTGGTGGTGGTCAGTGTCTTACTACTGGTTGGACTGGTGGGAGTCACCTGGTGGTGGTGGTCAGTGTCTTACTACTGGTTGGACTGGTGGGAGTCACCTGGTGGTGTGGTCAGTGTCTTACTACTGGTTGGACTGGTGGGAGTCACCTGGTGGTGGTCAGTGTCTTACTACTGGTTGGACTGGTGGGAGTCACCTGGTGGTGGTCAGTGTCTTACTACTGGTTGGACTGGTGGGAGTCACCTGGTGGTGGTCAGTGTCTTACTACTGGTTGGACTGGTGGGAGTCACCTGGTGGTGGTGGTCAGTGTCTTACTACTGGTTGGACTGGTGGGAGTCACCTGGTGGTGGTCAGTGTCTTACTACTGGTTGGACTGGTGGGAGTCACCTGGTGGTGGTGGTCAGTGTCTTACTACTGGTTGGACTGGTGGGAGTCACCTGGTGGTGGTGGTCAGTGTCTTACTACTGGTTGGACTGGTGGGAGTCACCTGGTGGTGGTGGTCAGTGTCTTACTACTGGTTGGACTGGTGGGGAGTCACCTGGTGGTGGTCAGTGTCTTACTACTGAGTTGGACTGGTGGAGTCACCTGGTGGTGGTCAGTGTCTTACTACTGGTTGGACTGGTGGGAGTCACCTGGTGGTGGTGGTCAGTGTCTTACTACTGGTTGACTGGTGGGAGTCACCTGGTGGTGGTCAGTGTCTTACTACTGGTTGGACTGGTGGAGTCACCTGGTGGTGGTCAGTGTCTTACTACTGGTTGGACTGGTGGAGTCACCTGGTGGTGGTGGTCAGTGTCTTACTACTGGTTGGACTGGTGGGAGTCACCTGGTGGTGGTGGTCAGTGTCTTACTACTGGTTGGACTGGTGGGAGTCACCTGGTGGTGGTCAGTGTCTTACTACTGGTTGGACTGGTGGGAGTCACCTGTGGTGGTGGTCAGTGTCTTACTACTGGTTGGACTGGTGGGAGTCACCGTGGTGGTGGTCAGTGTCTTACTACTGGTTGGACTGGTGGGAGTCACCTGGTGGTGGTAGCAGTGTCTTACTACTGGTTGGACTGGTGGGAGTCACCTGGTGGTGGTGGTCAGTGTCTTACTACTGGTTGGACTGGTGGGAGTCACCTGGTGGTGGTGGTCAGTGTCTTACTACTGGTTGGACTGGTGGGAGTCACCTGGTGGTGGTGGTCAGTGTCTTACTACTGGTTGGACTGGTGGGAGTCACCTGGTGGTGGTGGTCAGTGTCTTACTACTGGTTGGACTGGTGGGAGTCACCTGGTGGTGGTCAGTGTCTTACTACTGGTTGGACTGGTGGGAGTCACCTGGTGGTGGTGGTCAGTGTCTTACTACTGGTTGGACTGGTGGGAGTCACCTGGTGGTGGTCAGTGTCTTACTACTGGTTGGACTGGTGGGAGTCACCTGGTGGTGGTGGTCAGTGTCTTACTACTGGTTGGACTGGTGGGAGTCACCTGGTGGTGGTGGTCAGTGTCTTACTACTGGTTGGACTGGTGGGAGTCACCGTGGTGGTGGTCAGTGTCTTACTACTGGTTGGACTGGTGGAGTCACCTGGTGGTGGTGGTCAGTGTCTTACTACTGGTTGGACTGGTGGGAGTCACCTGGTGGTGGTCAGTGTCTTACTACTGGTTGGACTGGTGGGAGTCACCTGGTGGTGGTCAGTGTCTTACTACTGGTTGGACTGGTGGGAGTCACCTGGTGGTGGTCAGTGTCTTACTACTGGTTGGACTGGTGGGAGTCACCTGGTGGTGGTGGTCAGTGTCTTACTACTGGTTGGACTGGTGGGAGTCACCTGGTGGTGGTCAGTGTCTTACTACTGGTTGGACTGGTGGGAGTCACCTGGTGGTGGTGGTCAGTGTCTTACTACTGGTTGGACTGGTGGGGAGTCACCTGGTGGTGGTCCGTGTCTTACTACTGGTTGGACTGGTGGGAGTCACCTGGTGGTGGTGGTCAGTGTCTTACTACTGGTTGGACTGGTGGGGAGTCACCTGGTGGTGGTCAGTGTCTTACTACTGGTTGGACTGGTGGGAGTCACCTGGTGGTGGTGGTCAGTGTCTTACTACTGGTTGGACTGGTGGGAGTCACCTGTGGTGGTGGTCAGTGTCTTACTACTGGTTGGACTGGTGGGAGTCACCTGGTGGTGGTGGTCAGTGTCTTACTACTGGTTGGACTGGTGGGAGTCACCTGGTGGTGGTGGTCAGTGTCTTACTACTGGTTGGACTGGTGGGAGTCACCTGGTGGTGGTGGTCAGTGTCTTACTACTGGTTGGACTGGTGGGAGTCACCTGGTGGTGGTCAGTGTCTTACTACTGGTTGGACTGGTGGGAGTCACCTGGTGGTGGTGGTCAGTGTCTTACTACTGGTTGGACTGGTGGGAGTCACCTGGTGGTGGTGGTCAGTGTCTTACTACTGGTTGGACTGGTGGGAGTCACCTGGTGGTGGTCAGTGTCTTACTACTGGTTGGACTGGTGGGAGTCACCTGGTGGTGGTCAGTGTCTTACTACTGGTTGGACTGGTGGGAGTCACCTGGTGGTGGTCAGTGTCTTACTACTGGTTGGACTGGTGGGAGTCACCTGGTGGTGATGGTCAGTGTCTTACTACTGGTTGGACTGGTGGGAGTCACCTGGTGGTGGTCCGTGTCTTACTACTGGTTGGACTGGTGGGAGTCACCTGGTGGTGGTGGTCAGTGTCTTACTACTGGTTGGACTGGTGGGAGTCACCTGGTGGTGGTGGTCAGTGTCTTACTACTGGTTGGACTGGTGGGAGTAACCTGGTGGTGGTGGTCAGTGTCTTACCACTGGTTGGACTGGTGGGAGTCACCTGGTGGTGGTCAGTGTCTTACTACTGGTTGGACTGGTGGGAGTCACCTGGTGGTGGTGGTCAGTGTCTTACTACTGGTTGGACTGGTGGGAGTCACCTGGTGGTGGTGGTCAGTGTCTTACTACTGGTTGGACTGGTGGGAGTCACCTGGTGGTGGTGGTCAGTGTCTTACTACTGGTTGGACTGGTGGGAGTCACCTGTGGTGGTGGTCAGTGTCTTACTACTGGTTGGACTGGTGGGAGTCACCGTGGTGGTGGTCAGTGTCTTACTACTGGTTGGACTGGTGGGAGTCACCTGGTGGTGGTCAGTGTCTTACTACTGGTTGGACTGGTGGGAGTCACCGGTGGTGGTGGTCAGTGTCTTACTACTGGTTGGACTGGTGGGAGTCACCTGGTGGTGGTGGTCAGTGTCTTACTACTGGTTGGACTGGTGGGAGTCACCTGGTGGTGGTCAGTGTCTTACTACTGGTTGGACTGGTGGGAGTCACCTGGTGGTGGTGGTCAGTGTCTTACTACTGGTTGGACTGGTGGGAGTCACCGGTGGTGGTGGTCAGTGTCTTACTACTGGTTGGACTGGTGGGAGTCACCTGGTGGTGGTGGTCAGTGTCTTACTACTGGTTGGACTGGTGGGAGTCACCTGGTGGTGGTGGTCAGTGTCTTACTACTGGTTGGACTGGTGGGAGTCACCTGGTGGTGGTGGTCAGTGTCTTACTACTGGTTGGACTGGTGGAGAGTCACCTGGTGGTGGTGGTCAGTGTCTTACTACTGGTTGGACTGGTGGGAGTCACCGTGGTGGTGGTCAGTGTCTTACTACTGGTTGGACTGGTGGGAGTCACCTGGTGGTGGTCAGTGTCTTACTACTGGTTGGACTGGTGGGAGTCACCTGGTGGTGGTGGTCAGTGTCTTACTACTGGTTGGACTGGTGGGAGTCACCTGGTGGTGGTCAGTGTCTTACTACTGGTTGGACTGGTGGGAGTCACCTGGTGGTGGTCAGTGTCTTACTACTGGTTGGACTGGTGGGAGTCACCTGGTGTGTGGTCAGTGTCTTACTACTGGTTGGACTGGTGGGAGTCACCTGGTGGTGGTGAGTCGTGTCTTACTACTGGTTGGACTGGTGGGAGTCACCTGGTGGTGGTCAGTGTCTTACTACTGGTTGGACTGGTGGGAGTCACCTGGTGGTGGTGGTCAGTGTCTTACTACTGGTTGGACTGGTGGGAGTCACCTGGTGGTGGTGGTCAGTGTCTTACTACTGGTTGGACTGGTGGGAGTCACCTGGTGGTGGTGGTCAGTGTCTTACTACTGGTTGGACTGGTGGGAGTCACCTGGTGGTGTGGTCAGTGTCTTACTACTGGTTGGACTGGTGGGAGTCACCTGGTGGTGGTCAGTGTCTTACTACTGGTTGGACTGGTGGGAGTCACCTGGTGGTGGTCAGTGTCTTACTACTGGTTGGACTGGTGGGAGTCACCTGGTGGTGGTCAGTGTCTTACTACTGGTTGGACTGGTGGGAGTCACCTTGGTGGTGGTCAGTGTCTTACTACTGGTTGGACTGGTGGGAGTCACCTGGTGGTGGTGGTCAGTGTCTTACTACTGGTTGGACTGGTGGGAGTCACCTGGTGGTGGTGGTCAGTGTCTTACTACTGGTTGGACTGGTGGGAGTCACCTGGTGGTGGTCAGTGTCTTACTACTGGTTGGACTGGTGGGAGTCACCTGGTGGTGGTCAGTGTCTTACTACTGGTTGGACTGGTGGGAGTCACCTGGTGGTGGTGGTCAGTGTCTTACTACTGGTTGGACTGGTGGGAGTCACCTGGTGGTGGTGGTCAGTGTCTTACTACTGGTTGGACTGGTGGGAGTCACCTGGTGGTGGTGGTCAGTGTCTTACTACTGGTTGGACTGGTGGGAGTCACCTGGTGGTGGTGGTCAGTGTCTTACTACTGGTTGGACTGGTGGGAGTCACCTGGTGGGTGGTCAGTGTCTTACTACTGGTTGGACTGGTTGGAGTCACCTGGTGGTGATGGTCAGTGTCTTACTACTGGTTGGACTGGTGGGAGTCACCTGGTGGTGGTCAGTGTCTTACTACTGGTTGGACTGGTGGGAGTCACCTGGTGGTGGTCAGTGTCTTACTACTGGTTGGACTGGTGGGAGTCACCTGGTGGTGGTCAGTGTCTTACTACTGGTTGGACTGGTGGAGTCACCTGGTGGTGGTGGTCAGTGTCTTACTACTGGTTGGACTGGTGGGAGTCACCTGGTGGTGGTCAGTGTCTTACTACTGGTTGGACTGGTGGGAGTCACCTGGTGGTGGTCAGTGTCTTACTACTGGTTGGACTGGTGGGAGTCACCTGTGGTGGTGGTCAGTGTCTTACTACTGGTTGGACTGGTGGGAGTCACCTGGTGGTGGTGGTCAGTGTCTTACTACTGGTTGGACTGGTGGGAGTCACCTGGTGGTGGTCAGTGTCTTACTACTGGTTGGACTGGTGGGAGTCACCTGGTGGTGGTGGTCTGTGTCCTACTACTGGTTGGACTGGTGGGAGTCACCTGGTGGTGGTGGTCAGTGTCTTACTACTGGTTGGACTGGTGGGAGTCACCTGGTGGTGGTGGTCAGTGTCTTACTACTGGTTGGACTGGTGGGAGTCACCGTGGTGGTGGTCAGTGTCTTACCACTGGTTGGACTGGTGGGAGTCACCTGGTGGTGGTCAGTGTCTTACTACTGGTTGGACTGGTGGGAGTCACCTGGTGGTGGTCAGTGTCTTACTACTGGTTGGACTGGTGGGAGTCACCTGGTGGTGGTGGTCAGTGTCTTACTACTGGTTGGACTGGTGGGAGTCACCTGGTGGTGGGTCAGTGTCTTACTACTGGTTGGACTGGTGGGAGTCACCTGGTGGTGGTCAGTGTCTTACTACTGGTTGGACTGGTGAGAGTCACCTGGTGGTGGTGGTCAGTGTCTTACTACTGGTTGGACTGGTGGGAGTCACCTGGTGGTGGTGGTCAGTGTCTTACTACTGGTTGGACTGGTGGGAGTCACCTGGTGGTGGTCAGTGTCTTACTACTGGTTGGACTGGTGGGAGTCACCTGGTGGTGGTCAGTGTCTTACTACTGGTTGGACTGGTGGGAGTCACCTGGTGGTGGTCAGTGTCTTACTACTGGTTGGACTGGTGAGTCACCTGGTGGTGGTGGTCAGTGTCTTACTACTGGTTGGACTGGTGGGAGTCACCTGGTGGTGGTCAGTGTCTTACTACTGGTTGGACTGGTGGGAGTCACCTGGTGGTGGTCAGTGTCTTACTACTGGTTGGACTGGTGGGAGTCACCGTGGTGTGGTGGTCATGGTGTCGTTACTACTGGTTGGACTGGTGGGAGTCACCTGGTGGTGGTGGTCAGTGTCTTACTACTGGTTGGACTGGTGGGAGTCACCTGTGGTGGTGGTCAGTGTCTTACTACTGGTTGGACTGGTGGGAGTCACCTGGTGGTGGTCAGTGTCTTACTACTGGTTGGACTGGTGGGAGTCACCTGGTGGTGGTGGTCAGTGTCTTACTACTGGTTGGACTGGTGGGAGTCACCTGGTGGTGGTGGTCAGTGTCTTACTACTGGTTGGACTGGTGGGAGTCACCTGGTGGTGGTGGTCAGTGTCTTACTACTGGTTGGACTGGTGGGAGTCACCTGGTGGTGGTCCGTGTCTTACTACTGGTTGGACTGGTGGGAGTCACCTGGTGGTGGTGGTCAGTGTCTTACTACTGGTTGGACTGGTGGGAGTCACCTGGTGGTGGTCAGTGTCTTACTACTGGTTGGACTGGTGGGAGTCACCTGGTGGTGGTCAGTGTCTTACTACTGGTTGGACTGGTGGGAGTCACCTGGTGGTGGTCAGTGTCTTACTACTGGTTGGACTGGTGGGAGTCACCTGGTGGTGGTCCGTGTCTTACTACTGGTTGGACTGGTGGGAGTCACCTGGTGGTGGTGGTCAGTGTCTTACTACTGGTTGGACTGGTGGGAGTCACCTGGTGGTGGTCAGTGTCTTACTACTGGTTGGACTGGTGGGAGTCACCTGGTGGTGGTGGTCAGTGTCTTACTACTGGTTGGACTGGTGGGAGTCACCTGGTGGTGGTCCGTGTCTTACTACTGGTTGGACTGGTGGGAGTCACCTGGTGGTGGTGGTCAGTGTCTTACTACTGGTTGGACTGGTGGGAGTCACCTGGTGGTGGTGGTCAGTGTCTTACTACTGGTTGGACTGGTGGGAGTCACCTGGTGGTGGTGGTCAGTGTCTTACTACTGGTTGGACTGGTGGGAGTCACCTTGTGGTGGTCCGTGTCTTACTACTGGTTGGACTGGTGGGAGTCACCTGGTGGTGGTGGTCAGTGTCTTACTACTGGTTGGACTGGTGGGAGTCACCTGGTGGTGGTGGTCAGTGTCTTACTACTGGTTGGACTGGTGGGAGTCACCTGGTGGTGGTCAGTGTCTTACTACTGGTTGGACTGGTGGGAGTCACCTGGTGGTGGTCAGTGTCTTACTACTGGTTGGACTGGTGGGAGTCACCTGGTGGTGGTCCGTGTCTTACTACTGGTTGGACTGGTGGGAGTCACCTGGTGGTGGTGGTCAGTGTCTTACTACTGGTTGGACTGGTGGAGTCACCTGGTGGTGGTGGTCAGTGTCTTACTACTGGTTGGACTGGTGGGAGTCACCTGGTGGTGGTCAGTGTCTTACTACTGGTTGGACTGGTGGGAGTCACCTGGTGGTGGTCCGTGTCTTACTACTGGTTGGACTGGTGGGAGTCACCTGGTGGTGGTCAGTGTCTTACTACTGGTTGGACTGGTGGGAGTCACCTGGTGGTGGTCAGTGTCTTACTACTGGTTGGACTGGTGGGAGTCACCTGGTGGTGGTCAGTGTCTTACTACTGGTTGGACTGGTGGGAGTCACCTGGTGGTGGTGGTCAGTGTCTTACTACTGGTTGGACTGGTTGGAGTCACCTGGTGGTGATGATCAGTGTCTTACTACTGGTTGGACTGGTGGGAGTCACCTGGTGGTGGTGGTCAGTGTCTTACTACTGGTTGGACTGGTGGGAGTCACCTGGTGGTGGTGGTCAGTGTCTTACTACTGGTTGGACTAGTGGGAGTCACCTGGTGGTGGTGGTCAGTGTCTTACTACTGGTTGGACTGGTGGGAGTCACCTGGTGGTGGTGGTCAGTGTCTTACTACTGGTTGGACTGGTTGGAGTCACCTGGTGGTGATGATCAGTGTCTTACTACTGGTTGGACTGGTGGGAGTCACCTGGTGGTGGTGGTCAGTGTCTTACGACTGGTTGGACTGGTTGGAGTCACCTGGTGGTGGTCAGTGTCTTACTACTGGTTGGACTGGTGGGAGTCACCTGGTGGTGGTCAGTGTCTTACTACTGGTTGGACTGGTGGGAGTCACCTGGTGGTGGTCAGTGTCTTACTACTGGTTGGACTGGTGGGAGTCACCTGGTGGTGATGGTCAGTGTCTTACTACTGGTTGGACTGGTGGGAGTCACCTGGTGGTGGTGGTCAGTGTCTTACTACTGGTTGGACTGGTGGGAGTCACCTGGTGGTGATGGTCAGTGTCTTACTACTGGTTGGACTGGTGGGAGTCACCTGGTGGTGATGGTCAGTGTCTTACTACTGGTTGGACTGGTGGGAGTCACCTGGTGGTGGTCAGTGTCTTACTACTGGTTGGACTGGTGGGAGTCACAGGTGGTGATGGTCAGTGTCTTACTACTGGTTGGACTGGTGGGAGTCACCTGGTGGTGATGGTCCATGTCTTACTACTGGTTGGACTGGTGGGAGTCACCTGGTGGTGGTCAGTGTCTTACTACTGGTTGGACTGGTGGGAGTCACCTGGTAGTGGTCAGTGTCTTACTACTGGTTGTACTGGTGGGAGTCACCTGGTGGTGGTCAGTGTCTTACTACTGGTTGGACTGGTGGGAGTCACCTGGTGGTGGTCAGTGTCTTACTACTGGTTGGACTGGTGGGAGTCACCTGGTGGTGGTCAGTGTCTTACTACTGGTTGGACTGGTGGGAGTCACCTGGTGGTGATGGTCAGTGTCTTACTACTGGTTGGACTGGTGGGAGTCACCTGGTGGTGGTGGTCAGTGTCTTACTACTGGTTGGACTGGTGGGAGTCACCTGGTGGTGGTGGTCAGTGTCTTACTACTGGTTGGACTGGTGGGAGTCACCTGGTGGTGGTCCGTGTCTTACTACTGGTTGGACTGGTGGGAGTCACCTGGTGGTGGTCCGTGTCTTACTACTGGTTGGACTGGTGGGAGTCACCTGGTGGTGGTCAGTGTCTTACTACTGGTTGTACTGGTGGGAGTCACCTGGTGGTGGTCAGTGTCTTACTACTGGTTGGACTGGTGGGAGTCACCTGGTGGTGATGGTCAGTGTCTTACTACTGGTTGGACTGGTGGGAGTCACCTGGTAGTGGTCAGTGTCTTACTACTGGTTGTACTGGTGTGAGTCTCCTGGTGGTGGTCCGTGTCTTACTACTGGTTGGACTGTTGGGAGTCACCTGGTAGTGGTCAGTGTCTTATTACTGGTTTGAAAAGTGGGAGTCACCTGGTGATGGTCAGTGTCTTACTACTGGTTGGACTGGTGGGAGTCACCTGGTGGTGATGGTCCGTGTCTTACAGACAAACCTACAACAAAGTAACAGGGAACAGACATAAACCTACAACAAAGTAACAGGAAACAGACACAAACCTACAACAAGGTAACAGAAACAGACACAAACCTACAACAAGGTAACAGGAAACAGACACAAACCCACAACAAGGTAACAGGAAACAGACACAAACCTACAACAAGGTAACAGGAAACAGACACAAACCTACAACAAGGTAACAGGAAACAGACACAAACCTACAACAAGGTAACAGGAAACAGACACAAACCGACAACAAGGTAACAGGAAACAGACACAAACCTACAACAAGGTAACAGGAAACAGACACAAACCTACAACAAGGTAACAGGAAACAGACACAAACCTACAACAAGGTAACAGGAAACAGACACAAACCTACAACAAGGTAACAGGAAACAGACAAACCTACAACAAGGTAACAGGAAACAGAAATAAACCTACAACAAGGTAACAGGGAACAGACACAAACCTACAAGGTAACAGGTAACAGACCGAGCTTTGTGCACGGGGGCATTGTCATGCTGAAACAGGAAATGGCCTTCCCCAAACTGTTGCCACAAAATTGGAAGCACACAATCGTCTAGAATGTCATTGTATACTGTAGCGTTAAGATTTCCCTTCACTGGAACTAAGGGCCTAGCCCAAACCACGAAAAACACCCCCAGACCATTATTCCTCCTCCAACAAACTTTACAGTTGGCACTATGCATTGCGGTAGGTAACGTTCTCATGACATCCGCCGAACCCAGATTTGTCCGTCGGACTGCCAGATGGTGAAGCGTGATTCCTCAATTCAGAGAACACATTTCCACTGCTCCAGAGTCCAATGGCGGTGAGCTTTACACAACTTCAGCTGATTCTTGGCATTGCACATGGTGATCTTAGGCTTGTGTGCAGCTGCTCAGCCATGGAAACCCATTTCATGAAGCTGCCGACTAACAGTTATTGTGCTGACGTTGCTTCCAGAGGTAGTTTGGAACTCGGTAGTGAGTGTAGCAACCGAGGACAGACGATTTTTACACGTTACAAGCTTCAGCACTCTGTGGTCCCGTTCTATGAGCTTGTGTGGCCTACCACTTCGAGGCTGAGCCGTTGTTGCTCCTAGACGTTTCCACGTCACAATAACAGCACTTACAGTTGATCGGGGCAGCTCTAGCAGGGCAGAAATTTGACGATCTGACTTGTTGGAAAGGTGGCATCCTATGACGGTGCCACGTTGAAAGTCACTGAGCTCTTCAGTAAGGTCATTCTACTGCTAATGTTTGTCTATGGAGATTGTATGGCTGTGTGCTCGAATTTTATACACCTGTCAGCAATGGGTGTGGCTGAAATAGCCGAATCCACTGATTTGAAGGGGTGTCCACCTACTTTTGTATATATAGTGTACCTACCCCACCAGAAACGCCACTATATGGCTTACTTCACCCAAACAAAATCTGATTTAATGCTTTTCTCAGTTATGTATAGAGGCATGTCATCTTGGAATACTCTTCCACCAGAGGTTTAAAGTAAGTAAGTTTATCTTTAAAAACAGATTTCAAAAACATATTGTATCACAACACCTCTCCTCTTTATAAATATATCATTACCCTATAGAACAGATAATAATAATAAATAATATGCCATTTAGCAGACGCTTTTATCCAAAGCTACGTACAGTCATGCGTGCATACATTTTCTTTTTTGTGTATGGGTGGTACCGGGGATCGAACCCACTACCTTGGCGTTACAAGCGCCGTGCTCTACCAGCTGAGCTACAGAAAAGACACATCCCTTTAATGAGGTAATGCTGTAGATATGGAACCCTATAGAACAGATACATCCCTTTAATGAGGTAATGCTGTAGATATGGACCCCTATAGAACAGACACATCCCTTTAATGAGGTAATGCTGTAGGTAAGGAACCCTATAGAACAGATACATCCCTTTAATGAGGTAATGCTGTAGATATGGACCCCTATAGAACAGACACATCCCTTTAATGAGGTAATGCTGTAGATATGGAACCCTATAGAACAGATACATCCCTTTAATGAGGTAATGCTGTAGATATGGACCCCTATAGAACAGATACATCCCTTTAATGAGGTAATGCTGTAGATATGGACCCCTATAGAACAGACACATCCCTTTAATGAGGTAATGTTGTCACGATCGTCATACGAAGCAGACCAAGGCGCAGCGTGAAATGCGTACATCTTTTATTTCAGTACTTTGAAATACACAAAACAACAAAATGAAACGTGAAGTCCTCGGTCATACACACAAACCAACACGGAACATAGACTCTACACAACGAAACTAACACCCTGGCTCAACATACAAGAGTCCCCAGAGCCAGGGCGTGACAGTACCCCCCCCCCCAACAAAGGCGCGGACTACGACCGCGCCAACATAAACCCAACAGGGAGGGGCCGGGTGGGCATTCCTCCTCGAGGCGGATCCGGCTCGGGCGTGACCACCACCCTCTAACTACCCCCATAGCGCCCCTGGTCTGGTCCCGCTGGCTGGAGCTGGACTGGACATCGGTGGAGCGGATTGCTTAGGCCCGGTGTGAGCAGCTGACCGGTACCTGACCAGGCACCGGTGAAACGGGCACGGGCTGTGCCCGGACTGACGACGCCGCACCACAGGCTTGGTGCGGGGAGCAGGAATGGGCGGACCGGCTGACGACGCGCACCACTGACTTGGTGCGGGGGAGAAGGAACGGGCGGACCGGGCTGGCGACGCGCACTACAGGCTTGGTGCGGGGAGCAGGAACAGGCCGGACGGACTGACGACGCGCACCATTGGCTTGGTGCGGGGAGCAGGAATGGGCCGGACGGGCTGACGAGCGCACCATTGGCTTGGTGCGGGGTGCAGGAATGGGCCAGGCCGGGCTGGCGACGCGCACCATAGGCTTGGTGCGGGAGCAGGAACCGCCGGGCCGGGCTGGCGACGCGCACCATGGGCTTGGTGCGGGGAGTAGGAACCGGCCGGCCGGGCTGGCGACGCGCACCATTTGCTTGGTGCGAGGGGCAGGAACAGGCCGGGCCGGGCTGGCGACGCGCACCATTGGCTTGGTGCGAGGGGCAGGAACGGGCCGGGCCGGGCTGGCGACGCGCACCATAGGCTTGGTGCGGGGAGCAGGAACAGGCCGGGCCGGGCTGGCGACGCACACCATTGGCTTGGTGCGAGGGGCAGGAACAGGCCGGGCCGGGCTGGCGACGCACACCATAGGCTTGGTGCGAGGGGCAGGAACAGGCCGGACCGGGCTGTGGAGACGGACTGGAGGTCTGGAGCGAAGAGCTGACACAACCCGTCCTGGCTGAATGCCTATTTCTACACACTCTGTGTGAGGTATCAGCACAGGACGTACAGGGCTGTGCACTCGCACTGGCACTACAGCACGTGACACTGGCGCAGGATATCCGGGACCGAGGAGGGGTACTGGAGGCCACGACCGTTGAGCCGGCACACTCCGTCCTGGCTGCATGCCCACCTTAGCACGACACGTGCGTGGTGCTCGCACAGGACGTACCCGGACTGTGCCGGACCACTCGCGGCACAGTACGCAGCTCCGCGATACCTCGGAACCTGCCCAGTCTCACGCTGCCTAGCCTGGAGTACGGGGAGTTGGCTCTGCTCTACCTCTAGGCTCCACCAACCTCCCTTCCAGCCCCCAAACCCCGGTGGCCTCCTCTCCTAATCCCCAAACTTCGCCCTGTAGCTGCCTCCAGCAGCCCCGTCGTCCATGCCGTGTGCCCCCCATAAAAAATGTATTGGGGTTGCCTCTTGCGTGTCCGACGTCGGCCCGGTTGGCGCCGCTGCTCCTCTCTATGGCGCGCCTCCGTCTCCTCCCACGGACGGCGATCCATACCGGCCTGGATTTCCTCCCAAGTCCAGGACCCCTGCCCGTCCAAGATCTCCTCCCAAGTCCAGGCTGTCTGCTCCTGGGCACGCTGCTTGGTCATGTTTTGGTGGGATCTTCTGTCATGATCGTCATACGAAGCAGACCAAGGCGCAGCGTGAAATGCGTACATCTTTTATTTCAGTACTTTCAAATACACAAAACAACAAAACGAAACGTGAAGTCCTCGGTCATACACACAAACCAACACGGAACATAGACTCTACACAACGAAACGAACACCCTGGCTCAACATACAAGAGTCCCCAGAGCCAGGGCGTGACAGATGTAGATATGGAACCCTACAGAACAGATACATCCCTTTAATGAGATATGCTGTAGATATGGAACCCTATAGAACAGATACATCCCTTTAATGAGGTAATGCTGTAGATATGGAACCCTATAGAACAGATACATCCCTTTAATGAGGTAATGCTGTAGATATGGAACCCTATAGAACAGACACATCCCTTTAATGAGGTAATGCTGTAGATATGGAACCCTATAGAACAGACACATCCCTTTATGAGGTAATGCTGTAGATATGGAACCCTACAGAACAGATACATCCCTTTAATGAGGTAATGCTGTAGATATGGAACCCTATAGAACAGATACATCCCTTTAATGAGGTAATGCTGTAGACATGGAGCCCTATAGAACAGACACATCCCTTTAATGAGGTAATGCTGTAGATATGGAACCCTATAGAACAGACACATACCTTGGCATCACGAGTAACATGCACACACACAAACAGGTTCTATTCCTGTTGAACACAATTAAAATTTCACGACTTGTACCTTCGTGTGTGTGTGGGTGTGTGTGTGATTGTGTATGTATGTATGTGTGTGTGTGTGTGTGTGTGTATATGTGTGTGTGTTTATGTGTGTGTGTTTGTGTGTTTAACAGGGCATTGTGTAATGTGGTTACTATGACTGTAGAACACAGAACGAGAAGAATAAGTCCCAAATGCTACCCTATTCCCTACATAGTGCACTAGGTCTGACCAGGGCCTATAGAGAGAAAGGAGAGGGAAGTGAAGAGATACTAACCCAGCACACCTGATGGTAATGGATACTAACCCAGCACACCTGATGGTAATGGATACTAACCCAGCACACCTGATGGTAATGGATACTAACCCAGCACACCTGATGGTAATGGATACTAACCCAGCACACCTGATGGTAATGGATACTAACCCAACACACCTGATGGTAATGGATATTAACCCAACACACCTGATGGTAATGGATACTAACCCAACACACCTGATGGTAATGGATACTAACCCAGCACACCTGATGGTAATGGATACTAACCCAACACACCTGATTGTAATGGGATACTAACCCAACACACCTGATGGTAATGGGATACTAACCCAGCACACCTGATGGTAATGGATACTAACCCAACACACCTGATTGTAATGGGATACTAACCCAACACACCTGATGGTAATGGGATACTAACCCAACACACCTGATGGTAATGGATACTAACCCAGCACACCTGATGGTAATGGATACTAACCCAGCACACCTGATGGTAATGGATACTAACCCAATACACCTGATGGTAATGGATACTAACCCAGCACACCTGATGGTAATGGATACTAACCCAATACACCTGATGGTAATGGATACTAACCCAGCACACCTGATGGTAATGGATACTAACCCAGCACACCTGATGGTAATGGATACTAACCCAGCACACCTGATGGTAATGGATACTAACCCAGCACACCTGATGGTAATGGATACTAACCCAGCACACCCTTCTCTCTCTCTCTCTCTCTCTCTCTCTCTCTCTCTCTCTCTCTCCTCTCTCCCCCCTCCTCTCTCTCTCTCCCCTCCTCTCTCTCTATTCCCCTCCTCCTCCTCCTCCTCCTCCTCCTCCTTATCCCAAACTGTGTATTAAATAAGTCAGTTAGGCCTTCTCTCTCTCTCTCTCTCTCTCTCTCTCTCTCTCTCTCTCTCTCTCTCTCTCTCTCTCTCTCTCTCTCTCTCTCTCTCTCTCTCTCTCTCTCTCTCTCTCTCTCTCTCTCTCTCTCTCTCTCTCTCTCTCTCTCTCTCTCTCTCTCTCTCTCTCTCTCTCTCTCTCTCTCTCTCTCTCTCTCTCTCTCTCTCTCTCTCTCTCTCTCTCTCTCTCTCTCTCTCTCTCTCTCTCTCTCTCTCTCTCTCTCTCTCTCCCCCTCCTCTCTCTCCTCTCTTTGATGTCTTCCAGTACTTCAGAGGTAAACCACATTACTGAAGTCCCCGTGTCTCCTGGGTCTGATGCAGCACACACACACACACACACACACACACACACACACACACACACACACACACACACACACACACAAACAAACACACACACACACAAACAAACACACACCAGAGGGAACAGAGTCTCTATCTTAACAGCTGTACTGGATGGATGGCTGCTGTCAGAGAAAGGGAACTATTCAGTCATTCAGTTTGGTTGGTTTAGTATTCCAGGGAGCCACTTAAATAACGCTGTCACAACCATGCTTTAACATATACAGTGGGGGAAAAAAAGTATGTAGTCAGCCACCAATTGTGCAAGTTCTCCCACTTAAAAAGATGAGAGAGGCCTGTAATTTTCATCATAGGTACACGTCAACTATGACAGACAAATTCAGGAAAAAAAATCCAGTAAATAACATTGTAGGATTTTTAATGAATTTATTTGCAAATTATGGTGGAAAATAAGTATTTGGTCACCTACAAACAAGCAAGATTTCTGGCTCTTACAGACCTGTAACTTCTGTCCTCCACTCGTTACCTGTATTAATGGCACCTGTTTGAACTTGTTATCAGTATAAAAGACACCTGTCCACAACCTCAAACAGTCACACTCCAAACTCCACTATGGCCAAGACCAAAGAGCTGTGAAAGGGCACCAGAAACAAAATTGTAGACCTGCACCAGGCTGGGAAGACTGAATTTGCAATAGGTAAGCAGCTTGGTTTGAAGAAATCAACTGTGGGAGCAATTATTAGGAAATGGAAGACATACAAGACCACTGATAATCTCCCTCGATCTGGGGCTCCACGCAAGATCTCACCCCGTTGGGTCAAAATGATCACAAGAACGGTGAGCAAAAATCCCAGAACCACACGGTGGGACCTAGTGAATGACCTGCAGAGAGCTGGGACCAAAGTAACAAAGCCTACCATCAGTAACACACTACGCCGCCAGGGACTCAAATCCTGCAGTGCCAGACGTGTCCCCCTGCTTAAGCCAGTACATGTCCAGGCCCGTCTGAAGTTTGCTAGAGTGCATTTGGATGATCCAGAAGAGGATTGGGAGAATGGCATATGGTCAGATGAAACCAAATATAACTCTTTGGTAAAAACTCAACTCGTCGTGTTTGGAGGACAAAGAATGCTGAGTTGCATCCAAAGAACACCATACCTACTGTGAAGCATGGGGGTGGAAAAATCATGCTTTGGGGCTGTTTTTCTGCAAAGGGACCAGGACTGACTGATCCGTGTAAAGGAAAAGAATGAATGGGGCCATGTATCGTGAGATTTTGAGTGAAAACCTCCTTCCGTCAGCAAGGGCATTGAAGATGAAACGTGGCTGGGTTATTCAGCATGACAATGATCCCAAACTCACCGCCCGGGCAATGAAGGAGTGGCTTCGTAAGAAGCATTTCAAGGTCCTGGAGTGGCCTAGCCAGTCTCCAGATCTCAACCTCGTAGAAAATCTTTGGAGGGAGTTGAAAGTCTGTGTTGCCCAGCGACAGCCCCAAAACATCACTGCTCTAGAGGAGAACTGCATGGAGGATTGGGCCAAAATACCAGCAACAGTTTGTGTAAACCTTGTGAAGACTTACAGAAAACGTTTGACCTGTGTCATTGCCAACAAAGGGTATATAACAAAGTATTGAGAAACTTTTGTTATTGACTAAATACTTATTTTCCACCATAATTTGCAAATAAATTCATTAAAAATCCTACAATGTGATTTTCTGGATTTTTTTTCCTGAATTTGTCTGTCATAGTTGACGTGTACCTATGATGAAAATTACAGGCCTCTCTCATCTTTTTAAGTGGGAGAACTTGCACAATTGGTGGCTGACTAAATACTTTTTTCCCCCACTGTATATATATATATATTTTTTTTATATTTCCCTTTATTACTTTCCAACCCCACCACCCCTTCCCTAATTGGAGTAAACTAGTGAACAACAACGCTTAGGCCTCTACTTCCAGCTTATACATACTATATACATTTAATGGACACAGTCAATTTTACAATAATTCTATTTTGTTTGTTTTTACTCCTGAACTTCCTCTACCCTCAACCTCTCCGATCATTTTCATGATGTCCATCTGGATTGCTTCTATATGCCATATCTTTCTAACTGTGCTCTTTCACAAAAGCTCTCAACCAAAACCTATATACTTATTATGGACACAGTATGCTTACATTATTAGTTATCTTGTTGTTACTAGTTGTTGTTAGTTGTTATTAGTCCCATCCTTCAACTCCATTCAACACCACCCATCTATCTCTTAACACCATCCATATTGGATTTCTATTTGCCATATATTTTTCAACTGTACTGTGATGTTTACAAAAGTTCTGAACCTTTCTATTCTCATTGCTTCTACAGATTGTAAATTGAAAATAATCATTTTTGCTAAAAGTATTATTATATTATTGATCGATTGACTATGACTTTTCAGATCACCCAGTAATGCTATCTGCAAGGTTAGCTCCAGGTAAATATTGCAATCCTTTAGCCATTCCTGGACCTGTGTTCAAAAACAAGCTACAAATGGACAGTACCAAAACAAATGATCTAATGATTCCGTCTATTCGCAGCAAAATCTGCAGAGCTGGGAAGATTGTATCCCCCATATAAATAACATTATATTGGTAGCAAGAATTGTATATAATAATTTAAATTGAAGAATTCTAAGTTTTGAATCTGGCGTCGTTTTTTGTATCAGTTCATAAACCCTATGCCATGGGATCGGTACGTCAAAAATCTCTTCCCAACTGTTTTGCAATCTACATGGGACGGCTGTCAATCCTTTGGTCCTTAAATGAAACTGGTATACTTTTTCATTTATCACAATTTTCTTTAACCAATTATGT
>NW_025536566.1:45000-55594 GCF_020615455.1 Coregonus clupeaformis
GGGAAACTTTGATGTCTCACGGACTTTAAGAGAAAAGCATCACATCTCTTCAGGCTTATTTACTCATACAAACATGATGCACGTTAAGATCTTTATTTTTTTTGGTCCATGACTGACTGTCACGATCCTGTTCCTTCTGCACGTCAAGCGCTCACCCGACTGCATTCCAATTGGTTGAGACAGATTCTAAGGAAGGGGTCATGCAGAGTTGAGTGCATCCCAGTTCGGTCACTACACCGTCCGTGACGTCCAGCCCCATCACACCCACAGGGCGCTGATCTGGTCAAAGGTAGTGCACTACGTGGGGAATAGGGTATCATTTGGGACACTGTAAAATTGGTATGATGAGAGGAAGCCACTTCAGACTATTGGGACACAGCGTTAATATCTATAGAAGAGAGAGAGGAAGAGAGGAAGCCACTTCAGACTATTGGGACACAGCGTTAATATCTATAAAAGAGAGAAATTGAGAGAGGAAGCCACTTCCCTTCTCTCCTCTCCTCTCCTCTCCTCTCCTCTCCTCTCCTCTCCTCTCCTCTCCTCCGTTCTCCTCTCCTCTCCTCTCACCTCTTTTTCCCCCTCCTCTCCTCTCCTACCTCTCTTCTCTTGAGTGAAGAGACAAACCAGTATTATAGATGATGGAGAGATAAACCAGTATTATAGATAGAGAGGGAAGATAGAGGGGGAAGATAGAGGGGGAAGATAGAGGGGGAAGATAGAGGGGGAAGATAGAGGGGGAAGATAGAGGGGGAGGATAGAGGGGGAAGATAGAGGGGGAGGATAGAGGGGGGAAGATAGAGGGGGAAGATAGAGGGGGAAGATAGAGGGGGAATATAGGGGGAAGATAGGGGGAAGATAGAGGGGGAGGATAGAAGGGGAGGATAGAGGGGGAAGATAGAGGGGAATATAGAGGGGGAAGATAGAGGGGGAAGATAGAGGGGAAGATAGAGGGGGGAGGATAGAGGGGAGGACAGAAGGGGAAGATAGAGGGGGGAGGATAAAGGAGGGTGATATAGGGGGAGGATAGAGGGGGACGATAGAGGGGGAGGATAGAGGGGGAAGATAGAGGGGGAAGATAGAGGGGGAAGATAGAGGGGGAGGATAGAGGGGGAGGATAGAAGGGGAGGATAGAAGGGGAGATAGAGGGGAAGATAGAGGGGAGGATAGAGGAGGATGATATAGGGGGATGATAGAGGGGGGAGATAGAGGGGAGGATAGAGGGGGAAGATAGAGGGTGAATATAGAGGGGGAGGATAGAGGGGGAAGACAGAGGGGGAAGACAGAGGGGAGGATAGAGGAGGATAGAGGGGGAAGATAGAGGGGAATATAGAGGGGGAATATAGAGGGGGAAGATAGAGGGGGAGGATAGAGGGGGAAGATAGAGGGGGGAAGATAGAGGGGGAAGATAGAGGAGGATGATAGAGGGGGAAGATAGAGGGGGAAGATAGAGGGGGAAGATAGAGGGGAGGATAGAGGGGGAAGACAGAGGGGGGAAATAGAGGGGGAAGATAGAGGGGGAAGATAGAGGGGGGAGATAGAGGGGAGGACAGAGGGGGAAGATAGAGGGGGAATATAGAGGGGGAAGATAGAGGGGGAATATAGAGGTGGATGATAGAGGGGGAATATAGAGGTGGATGATAGAGGAGGATGATAGAGGGGAGGATAGAGGGGGAATATAGAGGGGGAAGATAGAGGGAGGATAGAGGGAAGTTAGAGGGGGAAGATAGAGGGGGGATAGAGGGGGAAGATAGAGGGGGAAGATAGAGGGAGGATGGAGGGGGAGGATGGAGGGGGAAGATAGAGGGGAGGATAGAGGGGGAAGTTAGAGGGGGAAGATAGAGGGGGAAGATAGAGGGGAATATATAGGGGGAAGATGAGGGGGAGGATAGAGGGGAAGATAGAGGGGGAATATAGAGGGGGAAGATAGAGGGGGGAAAATAGAGGGGAGGATGGAGGGGAGGATAGAGGGAGAGGCTAGAGGGGGAAGATAGAGGGGAAGATAGAGGGGGAGGATAGAGGGGGAAGATAGAGGGGAGGACAGAAGGGGAAGATAGAGGGGGAGGATAAAGGAGGGTGATATAGGGGGGGAGGATAGAGGGGGACGATAGAGGGGAGGATAGAGGAGGATGATAGAGGGGGAAGATAGAGGGGGGGAAGATAGAGGGGGAAGATAGAGGGGAGGATAGAGGGGAGGATAGAAGGGGAGGATAGAGGGGAGGATAGAGGGGAGGATAGAGGAGGATGATATAGGGGGATGATAGAGGGGGAGATAGAGGGGATGATAGAGGGGGGAAGATAGAGGGGAATATAGAGGGGAGGATAGAGGGGGGAAGATAGAGGGGGAAGATAGAGGGGGAAGACAGAGGGGGAGGATAGAGGAGGATGATAGAGGGAAGATAGAGGGGGAATATAGAGGGGGAATATAGAGGGGATGCTGGAGGGGGAGGATAGAGGGGGAAGATAGAGGGGAAGATAGAGGGGGAAGATAGAGGGGGAAGATAGAGGGGGAAGATAGAGGGGGAATATAGAGGGGAGGATAGAGGGGGAGGATAGAGGGGGAAATAGAGGGGGAAGACAGAGGGGGAGGATAGAGGAGGATGATAGAGGGGGAAGATAGAGGGGGGAGATAGAGGGGAGGACAGAGGGGGAAGATAGAGGGGGAATATAGAGGGGGAAGATAGAGGGGGAATATAGAGGTGGATGATAGAGGAGGATGATAGAGGGGAGGATAGTGTCACGAACCGGCTCAAGTTCGTAACAAAAGGGAGACACGTGGAGACAAGGAGTACTCAAAGTATATATTTATTAATTAAAGTAAACTAAATCAAATAACAATGGTGTGTGTAATCAGTAATCAGTAGTGTACGTGAGTGTTTGCATGCATAAATGTAATATGGAAAAGTGTTGAAAAGTGCCAAAGCAAACAACCCAAAAGCCTCAAAAATATCACAACCAAGATCAAAGTATCTGCCTGGAGAGAGTCTCCCCAATGAATGTGGAAGAGGTCCATTTATCCTGGGACACACCCGGCCCAGGTGTTTCCCATGTAACTGACGACCCCCCCCCAACTCCGCCCACCGGCATCCTAATAAGGAAACAAGAGCAAAAGAGAATACGGCAGACAGAGTGGGAAGGGTCGTCACACCCCCCACAAGACCGGGGACCAACAAGGACCCCGCCCAACGTACCAGCCCCTGCGTCCCAAACCGACAAGTTGTACATGTTCACCCCTCCACTTGCCCCACCCATCATCCTCCTCTCCAGACCTCAGCAACCTTTACCCAGGAAGCAACCTTTAAGAGGAAAGAAAAACACAAGACTAGGAGGGGACAAACAGGAAAGATAGAACATGACAAAATCAAACACTGGTCGGTCACATCAATATTCATGAACAGGGCGCACGAGAGAGCGCATCAGCAATCACGTTATCAGTCCCCCGGATGTGCCGCACATCTAGATGGAAAGATTGTAAAAATAAACACCATCTCATTATCCTCTGATTAGGACACCTCATGGACCTCAAAAATGTGAGAGGGTTATGGTCGGGTAAACCACAATAGGTACTACACCCAACCCAACATACACTTCAAAGTGTTGTAGCGCCCATATAAGTGCTAATGCTTCTTTTTCAATGACAGAATAGTTCAACTGATAATGGTTAAACTTTTTGGAAAAGAAACTAACAGGCCTCCTCAACCCCAGCCACATCTGCTTGCAGCAACACTGCACCCGCCCCCACATGACTAGCATCCACCTGCAAGGTAAATGACAAATCCACACGAGGAGCAGCCAGTACCGGAGTTGAAGTAAGCAACCTCTTTGCATCTTCGAAAGCCTGTTGACAATGAGAAGACCATACGTACACAGCCTTAGCTTTCAGCAAATCTGTCAAGGGAGCGACCACAGTAGAGAAGTTCCTACAAAAACCACGATAATACCCAATCATTCCCAAGAAACGCATCAGTTCCTTTTTAGTAGTTGGTAGTGGAAAAGCATCAATAGCTACCACTTTAGCCCGAACAGGACGCACTTCACCCTGCCCAACCACCTTTCCAAGGTATGTCACAGTCGCCTAAGCAAACTCGACATTTAGCCAAATTTATCGTGAGACGACCCGCAGCCAGACGTTCGAACAAGGCTTGAATACGGGACAGATGTTCCTCCCAAGTATCTGCATATATCACTACATCGTCCAGATAAACAGCGCACCCGCCAGACCAGAGACAACCCTGTTCATAAGTCGCTGAAAAGTTGCAGGCGCATTACGCAGCCCGAAACTCATAACCGAATACAGTACAGACCAAAGGTGTAATAAAGGCAGAGATTTCACGTGCCCTACTCGTCAGTGGCACCTGCCAATAGCCCTTTAACAGGTCAAATTTGCTCTACAAACTTAGCTGCGCCGACTTGATCAACGCAGTCCTCCATCCGAGGAAGAGGAAATGAATCCGGCTTAGTGACATCGTTACCTTACGGTAGTCCGGTACAAAATCTGTTTGTTCCATCCGATTTACTGACCAAGATACAGGGAGAAGCCCAACTGGAGAAAGAAGGCTCTGCTATTTTACTCTCCAGCATGTACCTGACCTCAGCATCCAGACAACGCAGTTTCTCTGAAGAAACTCTATAGAACCGTTGCGAATGGGTCAGCATCTCCAATGTCAATATCATGTTCTATTAAGTTTGTACGTGTTGGTGTATCAGAAAACAACCCTGGAAATCTCCGAATCAGACCCACCATCTCTTTCCGCCCATCAACAGGTAGATGAGTAGAAGACTATCTAAAATCTCCAGTGTCTCTGAATTCTTCAATCTACCCTGCAGTATGCAATCGTCGGGACCAGAAACATCTTCCTGCTCCTGCACAGACCTAGCACGACCAGAATCCAGGAATAAACAGTATCAGCCAAAAGAACAGCCTTACCGTCCTCTGTAGACTCCCCCTGTTCAGTCTCAGAGGAACGTGCATAATAGGGTTTTAACAAATTTATATGGCACAGTTGATGTGCTTTCCTCCGTTCTGGAGTGGCAACTAGATAATTTTGCTCAGTGTCCTGGCGCACCACTGTATATGGACCTTGAAACTTGGCTTGAAAAGGAGAACCAACAATTGGCAGCAGAGCCAGAACCTGATCACCTGGACTAAAGTGACGAGGCTCAGCTCGCGATCATATATGCTCTTCATCCTGTCCTGTGAAGATGATAGCTTCTCTTTAGCCATTTCACCAGCGGCATACAAGCGTCGCGAAAATCACACACATATGATAACAGGGACTGAGGAGGCTCGGGAGACTTCCAGTCATCCTGAGAACAGATAAAGCCCACGCACCTTATGTCCAAACACTAGGTCATTTGGGCTAAAACCTGTGCTCTCCTGTGAAACCTCCTAGCAGCTAACAGTAACCAAGGCAACCCCTCCTCCCAATCCTTATCCATCTCAGTACAATAAGATCTCAACAAAGACTTAAGCGTTTGATGGAAACGTTCCAGTGCTCCTTGACTTTGGGCATGATAAGCGCTAGCCAAGTTGTGTTTAATATGGAGTTGTTGGAGAACCTGTCCAAAGAGATTAGAGGTGAAATTAGATCCTTGATCACTTTGAATGACCTTAGGGATTCCAAACAGTGAGAAAAACTGAGTCAAAGCTTTTAACACAGACTTAGTCGTGATAGACCTGAGAGGATAGGCAGCAGGAAACCTAGTGGTCTGACACATCACAGTCAACAAATAATTACTACCCTTTCTGGAACGAGGCAGAGGACCAACACAGTCAATAATCAGATACTCAAAAGGGTTACTGAGTACAGGAATAGGAACAGTGGTACCGGCTTAATAAGCTTGATTAGGTTTACCAGTTAATTGACAGGTGTGACAAGTTTTGATGAAATCAGAAACATCCCTCTTTAATCTTGGCCAAAAAAAATTTCGTAATATGCGATTGTAGGTTTTTTCTCCACCCATATGCCCAGCAACGTCGTTGTGAGAAGTTGTCAGCACCAACTCACGAAGCTTAACTGGTACCACAACCTGACTAATCGCCTCCCCCAGAAAACAACTACCATGAGACATCCACTTTCTCATCAGGACCTCCTCTTGGAGAAAATAGCCCTGTGCGACATCTCCCAACTGTTCCACAGACACAATTTGGTCCCGCAACTCTTCTAATGTAGGGTCAGTCCGTTGCGCCTCGATTAAATCGGAGCGGGATACAGATAACGGGATAACAGGGAAAACAGTAACAGACTTCTTTATGGTATTCTCGTTAGCCAGCTCCGTGACCAGGTCGTCATGGATCATAGAACCGCGTCACTGCACACGCAGAAAACACCTCTGGGAAATCCTGCGCACTCTCATGAATCCCTACAATTGACGGCTTAGTGGAAACCACTAAAGATGGAGACACGAAGGCCACACACGCTCCCCAGCCAAGTTATTTCCAAGGATCACGTCAATACCCTCAATAGGCAATGAAGGACGCACCCCCCACAACAACCTCACCTTTCACCAGTCCACAATCCAACATCAGTTTATGCAATGGAACTGACAGAGTGTTCAAACCTATTCCCCTGATTAGAACACTATTTCCCGAATCAGTCTCCGCTGAGAAGGGTAACACAGACTCCAACACAAATGATTCAGAGGCACTGTGTCTCTTAGGATCTTTACTGGCACTAGGTTCTTACTTCCTACCATAGGACACAAAACCCTCCGTAACGAAAGGTAAATAGTCGGGATCAACATAACCCTTACCTGGCTCGGGCGAGGAGACAATGCGGCCATGAGTGAACTGATGTGGAACAGGCGCAGCTAACGCTGCAGGCCTCGATTTACCATAAGCACCTGTACTGAATTTACCCCCTAGATCTAAGAATCGGACATTCATTTTCCAATGACCTAATTCTTGACAGTAGTGACACTCTTGACCAACGTCAGTTTTACCACGGGTATCAGGCTCAACCCTATTTGAATGAAACTCTGCCCGGGAACCGAAGTATCTCGGCGGCGAGGCCCAAATCTCTGCGAACGCCCCCACTCACTCCGAATACGGGGTTCTGCAAAAACATTTTTGTGAGTCAACACATATTCATCTGCCAAAACCGCAGCTTCAGCAACAGTCTTTATTTTTCGTTCGTTAATGTACGTCGCTATACGATCAGGGATTGTGTCCTTAAATTGTTCTAACATAATCAGATCACACAGCCCTTGAAAGTCATAACTGCAGAGGCAGAACACCAGCGATTGAACTGTGAAGATAATATTCGCCGCAAACTCAGCATGAGTCTGCTGATCATCCCTTTTTAAAGTTCTAAATCGTTGGCGGTAAGCCTCGGGACCAATTCGTAACTCTGTAACACAGCCGTTTTAACCTTCTCATAACTAACACTGTCTGCTACGCTAAGAGCTGAATATGCTTCTTTGCGCTTTACCAGTCAGCACACACTGCAACATCAAAGTGCGATCAGAATCAGGCCAACTCCTAGCGTACAACACGGCTCAAACAACGAAAAGAATGTCTCGGGTCACTTTTCATTAAACTGGGGCAACAACCGTAAATTCCCTACAACATCAAATGTCTCTGGATTACGACCAAAAGAGGAACGACCCTAGGTAACTCTGGGTCACCTTCCCAGAGCAAACTCTCCCCTGAGAGCTTTCCTTCCCTAACCAACTCTAGTCAGCTCTTGTTGCAGCTTGATTTTAGCACGCTCCATATCCTGTTTAAATTCCAATTCCCTTTCATATTTTACACGATCATGCCCTAGCTGTTAACGAAGCAGTTCTTTCTGCTGTTCAAAAAGAAGACTACTATGACTAACCGATGGAACGGTCATTGTAACATATCGGGGAGACAACGTGTCCTCAGCGAGAGGCTGCCCCAGTGGTAACATCCAGAATACCACTCTCCATCAAATTGGCCTTCAATATTAACCTAATAGAATTTTTTAGACGTTTATCACTAATTTCAACCTTGTAGTGTTCAGCAACCTTCAACAGCTGTTCTTTAGTACATAATTCTAACAGTTCTTCTGATGGAAAGCGAATGAACTTCGTCTACATTAGACGCCATAATCAGGGAAAAAAAATTAAATATATATAGATCATAATAATCTTGCTCAACCCCTCTGCTGAGCACACCAGACACAAGAGAAATACAATCACACCGAGCACCACAGAAAAGAGCTGGGATATGGAGCTTCCCCAAAACCTACAATAACTCAACCCTAGTCTTCGTGCAGATTTGCGGTGGGTAATTACGCACTGTAGCCCGCTGGCAAATTAAACCCCCCAGCACGCTGGTAGATTTCCCAAGCCACGGATGTGCCCCGAGACAACTGCTCAGTCCACTGACACCACACAAAAATAACAAACATTTAACCATGCCCAACGTATCCCAAAACAAAACACGTCACTAAGCCTATCAGGGGAAAAAGCCATAGCTCCGGGTAGCAAATGTCACTACCCTACCCAATCTCCCACTGAGGCACACAGCCGATTGTACTCACCTCAGACCGATGTCCCAACAGCGAGTAGAGCAAGAGTTTCCAGGCTGGGCAGGGACTGGAAACTAACCAATGTACTCTCTCCAACGCAGTACAAAACCCAAAGGCAACCAATACTGGCCTATCAAACTCAAACAAACTAACAAAATTTACAAAGAAAAACCCTACAGAATTGGACATTAACTCCACGTTCTCCCAAACACAACCAGTTCAAAATCCCGGACGAACCCCACTTGTCACGAACCGGCTCAAGTTCGTAACAAAAGGAGACACGTGAGACAAGGAGTACTCAAAGTATATATTTATTAATTAAAGTAAACTAAATCAAATAACAATGGTGTGTGTAATCAGTAATCAGTAGTGTACGTGAGTGTTTGCATGCATAAATGTAATATGGAAAAGTGTTGAAAAGTGCCAAAGCAAACAACCCAAAAAAGCCTCAAAAATATCACAACCAAGATCAAAGTATCTGCCTGGAGAGAGTCTCCCCAATGAATGTGGAAGAGGTCCATTTATCCTGGGACACACCCGGCCCAGGTGTTTCCCATGTAACTGACGAACCCCCAACTCCGCCCACCGGCATCCTAATAAGGAAACAAGAGCAAAGAGAGAATACGGCAGACAGAGTGGGAGGGTCGTCACAATAGGGGGAATATAGAGGGGGAGGATAGAGGGGAGGATAGAGGGGAGGATAGAGGTGGATGATAGAGGGGGAGATAGAGGGGAAGATAGAGGGGAGGATAGAGGGGGAAGATGGAGGGGGAATATAGAGTGGGAAGATAGAGGGAGGATAGAGGGGGGAAGATAGAGGGGGAGAGTAGAGGGGAGGATGGAGGGGAGGATGGAGGGGAATATAGAGGGGGGAAGATAGAGGGAGGATAGAGGGGGAGTTAGAGGGGGAAGATAGAGGGGGATAGAGGGGAAGATAGAGGGAAGATAGAGGGAGGATGGAGGGGGAGGATAGAGGGGGAAGATAGAGGGGAAGATAGAGGGGAGGATAGAGGGGGAAGATAGAGGGGGAGGATAGAGGAAGATAGAGGGGGAATATAGAGGGGAAGATAGAGGGGGAAAATAGAGGGGAGGATGGAGGGGAGGATAGAGGGAGAGGCTAGAGGGGAAGATAGAGGGGGAAGATAGAGGGGGAGGATAGAGGGGGAAGATAGAGGGGAGGAAGGACATAGAGGGAAGAAGAGGGAGGTGAAGAGAGGAGTGTAAATACCCACAGAGAGACAGGATGACAGGATTCACTGACGTGTTACGTCAATGCCAGCTTTCAGAGGATAAATAAATAAATATATTAATGTCTGTGTGTGTGTGTGTGTGTGTGTGTGTGTGTGTGTGTGTGTACAGGATAGTGTCCTGCATAGTAAAGCAGGTTTTCTACACCACCTCTTGAGGAAAACCTCCTCTTGAACTCAGTGTAATCCAGTGAGCGTGTGTGTGTGTGTATACAATGCCTTCGGAAAGTATTCAGACCCCTTGACTTTTTCCACATTTTGTTAAGTTACAGCCGTATTCTAAAATGGATAAAGAATATAAAGATATCAGCCATCTACACACAACACCCCATAATGACGAAGAGAAAACAGGTTTTTCAAAATGTTAGCAAATTTATTAAAAAATTAAAAACAGAAATACATCAGATGCATCAGATGACTTGGCCTCCACAATCCCCCGACCTCAACCAAATTGAGATGGTTTGGGATGAGTTGGACGGCAGAGTGAAGGAAAAGCAGCCAACAAGTGCTCAGCATATGTGGGAACTCCTTCAAGACTGTTGGAAAAGCATTCCAGGTGAAGCTAGTTGAAGAATGCCAAGGTGTGAAAATCTGTCATCAAGGCAAAGGTTGGCTATTTGAAGAATCTCCAAATATTGATTTGTTTACACTTTTTTGTTACACTTTTTGGATACTACATGATTCCAATGTGTTATTTCATAGTTTCGACATCTTCACTATTACTCTACAATGTAGAAAATAGTAAAAATAAAGAAAAACCCTTGAATGAGTAGAGTGTGTCCAAACTTTTTGACTGGTACTGTACATCGTATCTGTAGTATCTGTATTATCAGTACTATCTGTAGTATCTGTAGT
>NW_025536567.1:0-55597 GCF_020615455.1 Coregonus clupeaformis
CCACATGTATTGCTTAAGTCGCTTCTGGATAAGAGGGTCTGCTAAATTAAAAAATGTAAAATGTTTGGACAATAAGGCATGCACTGTTTTCTTCATCTCTATTCTGCTGTGCCCGCGCATGTTCTTAACACCAATATGCTTGGTTAACTTTGCTATATGCACATAGCAACATGGTTAGGAAAAGGCACCAATTCAACAGCGCACTGGATGTGTTTTGAACTGTGGACAGGACCACTATCCAATGCTGGAGAAAGCGATTTGTAATAAAATAATATTATTGTATTAGTGTTGACCATGTTTTATGTAATATAACATATACAATTTCAGTAGCACATGTTTAGACTGATGGACTGTGCCATCCCCCACGTCCCTCCACAATGGATCAGCTCACTCAGACAGGCGGAACTCAGACAGGTTGTAACCATTTCTATATACATGTGCCTTGGGAAAGTATTCAGACTCCCTTGACTTTTTCAACATTTTGTTAGGTTACAGACTTATTTAAAAATTGATTAAATGTTTTTTCTAATCTACCCACAATAAAAAGAAAAAAGAATTATTTGATAAATTAGTTATCACATTTAATAGGTAGACCTTATAGTAATTTGTTGAAGCAACTTTGGCAGTGATTACAGCCTTGAGTCTTTTGGGTATGAAACTACAAGCTTGGTACACGTATTTGGGGAATTTCTCCCATTCTTTCTCTGCAGATCCCCCTCAAGCTCTGTCAGGTTGGATGGGGAGAGTTGCTGCAACAGCTATTTTCAGGTTTCAGAGATGTTGATTGGGTTCAAGTCGGCTCTGGCTGGGCCACTCAAGGACATTAGAGAGTGAAGTCACTCCTGCATTGTCTTGGCTGTGTTCTTTAGGGTCGTTGTCCTGTTGGAAGGTGAACCCTTGCTCTCAGTCTGAGTGGTCCTGAGTACTCTGGAGAGGTTATCAAGGATCTCTCTGTACTTTGCTCCATTAATCTTTACCTAAACCTGACTAGTCTCCCAGTCCCTGCAGCTGAAAAACATCCTCACATGATGCTGCCACCACTATGCTTCACCGTAGGGATGGTGCCAGCTTTTTTAATCCAGATGTGACGCCTTTTTAGCATTCAGGCCAAAGAGTTCAATCTTGTTTTAATTTGTTTCTCATGGTAACTGAGAGTCTTTAGGTGCCTTTTTGGAAACTCAAGGTGCTGTCATGTGCCTTTACTGAGGAGAGTGGCTTCTTGGCCACTGTACATAAAGGCGATTGGTGGAAGTGCTGCAGAGATGGTTGTTTTGGAAGGTACCCATTCACAGAGGAACTTCAGAGTTTGTAGAGTGAATGGTTTTTGTACTCCCCCAGACCAAGGCCCTTCCCGATTGCCCAGCTTTGGGCCGGGCGGCCAGCCGTAGAAGAGTCTAGGTGGTTCCAAACTTCTTCCATTTAAGAATGATGGAAGTACTGTGTTCTTGGGGACTTTCAATGCTGCAGAAATGTTTGGCACTCAGATCTGTGCCTTGACACAATCCCGTCTCGGAGCTCGGGAAAAAGGGGGTTGCTCTGACATGCACTGTCAACTGTGGGACCTTATATAGACAGGTGTGCTCCTTTCCAAACCATGTCAATCAATTTAATTTATACAGGTGGACTCCAAGTTGTACAGTGAGGTGTGATGTACGAGAGGCTGTGTCTGGAGGGACGTTAATCCCCCTGAGGTGGCTGCAAACCCAGACAGCTATGGCTCATCTGCTGGTATGGTCGGGAACTCCACCCCCTCTATGGCCAATCTTCCCACGCAGCTGAAACAAATGAGGAGCTGATGAGCTGAAGGTTTGGGAAGGGAAGAGACACAGTCTCCAAGGGGGGCTCTCTGGAGGACAAGAGTGCTGCAGTCCACTTCCCATGAGGAATATAAGGATTTGGAGATACTTACCTTTGGGAAATACTCACCTTTGGATACATGCACCTGTGGAAATACGTGTGGGACATTTGGAAGGACGTTTTGCTGGGTTGGCTACTAGCTGCAACGTGGAAGACAATAAGACTGGGGAAAAGTTATTTGAGCGAGGGAGAGTTATGATTTTGGATGTGGAAGAGACATCCCTGAACTGTTAACCCTTAAAGAGCCACCAGAGAACAGTATTGTGTTATACTTTTCGTTAGTTTCCAAGACCTTTAATAAAATCCTTGTTTTGTTGAACCTGGTCTCGCTTGCATTACTTGAGCAATCCCGCAGAAAGCTGTGTAGCCTCTCGTGACGTCACAGATGGTGGAGAATACAGGGCACGCTCAAGCGTTAATAGTGCATGTCAGAGGAGGGGATACCGAAGGTTTGATCACCCAGTTTTCCAAGTTGTGGTAGGCTTCCACAGCCGACTGAAATGGAGGGGACATATTGAAAGCCCTTGTTGCTGGCCAGCACGCCCAGATGCAAGCAAACGTGGCTCTCTCTTGGAGGAGCAAAAAGAAAGCCAACCTTCTGAAGGCAGAGGAATTGCAGTTGCAGAGACAGAGGGTGGTCCAAAATACCCGCCCCAATAAAGGCAAGTGACTTTATATCTAAGATGGGAGCTACCGATGACATTGAGGCATACCTGCATGCATTTGAGGCCACGGCCACTAGGGAAGCCTGGCCCAAGCAACAGTGGGTTGGTCTGTTAGCCCCCTTTCTAACCGGGAAGCGCTGAATGCTGTCCGGGACCTGGGCCCTGACCAGGTTACGACTATGATGCCCTGGAAGTCTGGAGAGATCCCTCGCAGATATGGACTCACAAAGTTTGGTATGGCCCAGTCGCTTTCACAGCTGGACCTTCCAACCAGACCAACCTCCTCGGGCGCAGATGCATGAACTTGTCCGAATCGCAAGGAAATGGCTGGATCCGAAGAGGAATACAGCAGCGGCGGTGGTGGAGGCCGTTGTGGTGGATCGTTGACTCACGGCCCTGCCTTATGAGGCAAAAACGGTTCATCAGTCACAGGCCTTGACCACGGCTGATCTGACCGTGGAAGCTGTGGAAAAGTACCAGGCCACAGCGGAGATGCTGAATGCTTCCGAAAAGACCCCAGGAGGGCGGCCCCCACCACAAATGGGAAGAACCCGTCCCAAAGGACCCCAGGTCTCGAACTCCAGCCAGCCGCCAGGACTTATCCCGGCTCCAGGGGGGAGCCAGAAACCAGGAGGGTCCAAAGAAGAGTACACCAGGAGGGGGAAACTCGACAGTGTTACAGTGTGGGGGGAGATGGGACATATCTCCTGGCAGTGTGGGAAACCAGCCGATGAACCTATGCCCACTGGCGAGTCCCTCCAGCTCAGCACCCACACACCGTGTTGCCTCGCTCTTGGGGAGTCGAGATGGTGGCCCAGATCGACCCCCAGCTGCCCGGTAACTGTGAATCACCATGATGTGGAGGCCTTACTGGATTCTGTAGCCGGGCCACCCTGGTGTGTAAGGATTTGGTGGGCCCAACGTGTCTGACCCCGGGGAAGTCCTCCCAGTTCCTCCTGTGTCCATGGGGACACCAGAGAATACCCCATTACTGGAACTTACAATGACCAGCACACGGGGAACCATACACACGACGGCGGGGTGGTTGATTCCCTCCCCCGTCCCTGTCCTAATTGGACGAGACTGCCCAGCCTTTACCCACTCTGGAGAGAGTCTCAGGAGAGGATAACCCGAGTATCTCCCGGAAACGAGAGAGGCAAGACTCATCCTGGGAAGGCATCCGGTGCAATCCTCCGAGTTACTCACTCCCGCCCGGGCTCTGATAGAAGGATGGCAGGTGCCCAGACCGACACAGAGACGGAGCTACAGAATCTGGACAAAGAACTGTCTGGTCTGGAAGGGGACCGCTGAGAGGTATCGTTTGTTAAAGCAACAGTTAGACATGAAGACAGAAGAGTTAGATATCCTCCAGGCTAAACCTCCAACAGAGCTCCTTCCCTAAGCAACAGGAGGAGCTGGAGAGGGGTTGCGCAGGACCATCGAGGAGTGTGAGGAGACCCTGCGCAGTAGTAAGGAGGTCCAGAAGAAGGCAGAGGAGAAGTACAAGGTGTTGGAGAACAAGATGAAGAATGCGTGAGGCAGAGAGAGAGAAGGAACTGAAAGCTGCTCAACAGAAGCTAAACTCTGCTAAAAACCAAGGCTGATCGGCTTCAGTAAGAAACTCAAGGAGAGACAACAGGAGGCTGAGTCCCTGGTCCTAGAGTTGGAGGAGTTAGAAGAGAGAGCAGTCTGGCAAGCACCACAGCAATGCGGACGCCCTCTCCCGGCGTGATGCCTTCTTCGCTGCCTTTACCCCGACGAGGACGTCGGTCCCGAGGGAGGGGGATGTGTGATGTCACGAGAGGCTGTGTCCTGGAGGGACGCATCCCCTGAGGTGGCTGCAAACCCAGACAGCTATGGCTCCATCTGCTGGTATGGTCGGGAACTCCACCCCCTCTATGGCCAATCTTCCGCAGCTGAAACAAATGAGGAGCTGATGAGCTGAAGGTTTGGGAAGGGAAGAGACACAGTCTCCAAGGGGGGCTCTGGAGGACAAGAGTGCTGCACGTCCACTTCCATGAGGAATATAAGGATTTGGAGATACTTACCTTTGGGAAATACTCACCTTTTGGATACATGCACCTGTGGAAATACGTGTGGGACATTTGGAAGGACGTTTGCTGGGTTGGCCACTAGCTGCAACGTGGAAGACAGTAAGACTGGGGAAAAGTTATTTGAGCGAGGGAGAGTTATGATTTTGGATGTGGAAGAGACATCCCCTGAACTGTTAACCCTAAAGAGCCACCAGAGAACAGTATTGTGTTATACTTTCGTTAGTTTCCCAAGACCTTTAATAAAATCCTTGTTTTGGTTGAACCTGGTCTCCTTGCACTACTTGAGCAATCCCGCTGAAAGCTGTGTAGCCTCTCGTGACGTCACAGAGGGGAAAAAAGTATTTGATCCCCTGCTGATTTTGTACGTTTTCCCACTGACAAAAAAATGAACAGTCTATCATTTTAATGGTAGGTTTATTTGAACAGTGAGAGACAGAATAACAACAAAAAAATCCAGAGAAACACATGTCAAAAATGTTATAAATTGATTTGCATTTTAATTAGGGAAATAAGTATTTGACCCCTCTCAATCAGAAAGATTTCTGGCTCCCAGGTGTCTTTTTATACAGGTAACGAGCTGAGATTAGGAGCACACTCTTAAAGGGAGTGCTCCTAATCGCAGCTTGTTACCTGTATAAAAGACACCTGTCCACAGAAGCAATCAATCAATCAGATTCCAAACTCTCCACCATGGCCAAGACCAAAGAGCTCTCCAAGGATGTCAGGGACAAGATTGTAGACCTACACAAGGCTGGAATGGGCTACAAGACCATCGTCAAGCAGCTTGGTGAGAAGGTGACAACAGTTGGTGTGATTATTCGCAAATGGAAGAAACACAAAGACCTGTCAATCTCCCTCGGCCGGGCTCCATGCAAGATCTCACCTCGTGGAGTTGCAATGATCATGAGAACGGTGAAGAATCAGCCCAGAACTACACGGGAGGATCTTGTCCAATGATCTCAAGGCAGCTGGGACCATAGTCACCAAGAAAACAATTGGTAACACACTAGGCCATGAAGGACTGGAAATCCTGCAGCGCCCGCAAGGTCCCCCTGCTCAAGAAAGCACATATACATGCCTGTTTGAAGTTTGCCAATGAACATCTGAATGATTCAGAGGAGAACTGGGTGAAAGTGTTGTGGTCAGATGAGGACCAAAATGGAGCTCTTTGGCATCAACTCAATTCGGCCGTGTTTTGAGGAGGAGGAATGCTGCCTATGACCCCAAGAAACCATCCCCACCGGTCAAACATGGAGGTGGAAACATTATGCTTTGGGGGTGTTTTTTCTGCTAAGGAGACAGGACAACTTCACCGGCATCAAAGGGACGATGGACGGGGCCATGTACCGTCAAATCTTGGGTGAGAACCTCCTTCCTCAGCCAGGGCATTGAAAATGGGTCGTGGATGGGTATTCCAGCATGACAATGACCCAAAACACACGGCCAAGGGCAACAAAGGAGTGGCTCACGAAGAGCATTAAGGTCCTGGAGTGGCCTAGCCAGTCTCCAGACCTTAATCCCATAGAACATCTGTGGAGGGAGCTGAAGGTTCGAGTTGCCAAACGTCAGCCTCGAAACCTTAATGACTTGGAGAAGATCTACAAAGAGGAGTAGGACAAAATCCCTCCTGAGATGTGTGCAAACCTGGTGGCCAACTACAAGAAACGTCTGACCTCTGTGATTGCCAACAAGGTTTTTGCCACCAAGTACTAAGTCATGTTTTGCAGAGGGGTCAAATACTTATTTCCCTCATTAAAATGCAAATCAATTATAACATTTTTGACATGCGTTTTTCTGGATTTTTTTGTTGTTATTCTGTCTCTCACTGTTCAAATAAACTTACCATTAAAATTTTAGACTGATCATGTCTTTGTCAGTGGGCAAATGTACAAAATCAGCAGGGGATCAAATACTTTTTCCCCTGCACTGTAGAAACATATCAAGGATGATCAATGGAAACAGGATACACCTGAGCTCAATTTTGAGTCTCATAGCAAAGGTTCTGAATAGTTATGTAAATAAGGTATTTAAAAAAAAAAATTTACATTTGCAAAAATTTCTAAAAACCTGTTTTCGCTTTGTCATTATGAGGTATTGTGTGTAGATTGCTGAGTTTTTATTTTATTTTTAATCCATTTTTTGAATAAGGCTGTAACGTAACAAAATGTGGGAAAAGGCAAGGGGTCTGAATACTTTCCGCAGGCACTGTGTGTGTGTGTGTGTGTGTGTGTGTGTGTGTGTGTGTGTGTGTATATATATATATATACAGTGTGTATATACAAATCCACAATTTAACAAGAAACACCTGTTAATTGAAATGCATTCCAGGTGACTACCTCATGAAGCTGGTTGAGAGAATGCCAAGAGTGTGCAAAGCTGTCATCAAGGCAAAGGGTGGCTACTTTGGAAGAATCTATAATAGTTTCCTAACAGGTTCATGTTTATCAATAATTGGAAGAAGCAATTTCAGGAGGATGACATCATCCTCTATGAGGAAATGGCAAGAATGTTTGAAACTGTCTGTTTGAGATGCAAGTTTGTGTGGTAAAATATATATATATATTATCTCCAATTTATGCTTTGCCCACATACAAGTATAGGATGAGTCAACAACATTATTAGTTAAAGAGATTCTCTGGTACTTTTGTATACGTTTTAGCCAGTCATTCTGAAAGAAGTGTTCAGCAACTTCGCACAGCCATTGAAGAGGAGTGGGACAACATTCCACGGTACAGTATCTGTGACCAACAGATGCATATCTGTATTCCCAGTCATTCCCAGTCATGTGAAGTCCATAGATTAGGGGCTTAATGAATTTATTTCAATTGACCGACATTCCTTATATGAACTGTAATCTTTGGAAATTGTGCGTAATTGTTTCCCCACTATATTTACAACAATGGATAGGTAGACTTCAGCTTTCTCCTCATATGTACAGAAAGTATTCCATACATCTCCGAGTGGCGCAGTGGTTCAAGGCACTGCATCGTAGTGCTAGCTGTGCCACTAGAGATCCTGGTTAGAATCCAGGCTCTGTCGTAGCGGCCGCGACCGGGAGACCCATGGGGCGGCGCACAATTGGCAAGCGTCATCAGGGTAGGGGAGGGAATGGCCGGCAGGGATGTAGCTCAGTTGGTAGAGCATGGCGTTTGTAACGCCAGGGTTGTTGGGTTCGATTCCCACGGGGGGCTAGTATGAAAAAAATAAATGTATGCACTCACTAACTGTAAGTCACTCTGGATAAGAGCGTCTGCTAAATGACAAAAATGTAAATGTAAATGTATACCCCTTGACTTATTCCACATTTTGTTGAGTTACAGCCTGAATTCAGAATTGATTAAATAGATTTGTCTCACCCATCTACACACAATACCCCATAATGAGAAAGTGAAAAAATGTTTGCAAATGTATTGAAAATGAAATACAGATATCTTATTTACATAAGAATTCCACACCCCTGAGTCAATACATGTTAGAATCACCTTTGGCAGCGATTACAGCTGTGAGTCTTTCTGGGGCCACTCAAGGACATCTGCTATCTGCACAATATTTGCACATGTATTATTTTTGTAATTCTTCAAGCTCTGTCAAGTTGGTTGTTGATCATTGCTAGACAACCTTTTTCAAGTCTTGCCATAGATTTTCAAGCCAATTTAAGTCAAAACTGTAACTAGGCCACTCAGGAACATTCAATGTTGTCTTCGTAAGCAACCAGGGTGTATTTTTTGGCCTTGTGTTTTAGGTTATGTCCTGCTGAAAGGTGAATTTGTCTTCCCCAGTGTCTGTTGGAAACGCAGGACTGAACCAGGTTTTCCTCTAGGTTTTTGCTTGTGCTTAGCTCTGTTGTTTTTTTTAAATCCTAAAAACGCCTAGTCCTTGTCGATGACAAGCATACTCATAACATGTAGTGCAGCCACCACCATGCTTGAAAATATGAAGACCGGTACTCAATGATGTGTCGTTGGATTTGCCCCCAAATATAACGTTTGTATTGGAGGACATAAAGTTAATTTCTTTGTCAGCATTCTTTGCAGTTTTAATTTAGTTCCTTATTGCAAATAGGATGCATGTTTTGGAATATTTGTACTATGTACAGGCTTCCTTCCTTTCACTCTGTTATTTAGGTTAGTATTGTGGAGTAACTTCAATGTTGTTGATCAATCCGAAGTTTGATCCTATCACAGCCATTAAACTCTAACTGTTTTAAAGTCAACATTGCCTCATGGTGAAATCCCTGAGCGGTTTCCTTCCCTCCGGCAACTGAGTTAGGAAGGATGCCCTGTATGTTTGTAGTGACTGGGGTGTATTGATACACCATCCACAGTGTAATTAATAACTTCAAAATGCTCAAAGGGATATTCAGTGTCTGCTTTTTAAATATTTTACCCATCTAGCAATAGGTGCCTTCTTTGCGAGGCATTGGAAAACCTCCCTGGTCTTTGCTGGTTGAATCTGTGTTTGAAATTCACTGCTCAACTGAGGGACCTTACAGATAATTGTAAACTCAGCAAAAAAGAAACGTCCCCTTTTTCAGGACTCCTGTCTTTCAAAGATAATTTGTAAAAATCCAAATAACTTCACAAATCTTCATACGTAGTTGACAGTGAGAGTGGATGTTTCTATTTTACTGAGTTAATGTGCCGGGTACAGAGATGAGGTAGTCATTCAAAAATAATGTTAAAAGCTATTGCACTCACAGTGAGTCTGACTTGTCAAGCACATTTTTACTCCTCAACTTATTGACTCAAGACATTTCAGATTTTGTATTTTTATGAATTTGTAAAAATTTCTAAAAACATAATTCCACTTTGACGTTATAGGGTATTGTGTGTAGGCCAGTGACATCAAATCTCAATTTAATCAGTTTTAAATTCAGGCTGTAACAACAAAATGTGGAAAAAGTCAAGGGGTGTGAATACTTTCTGAAGGCACCTGTATATAAAAAATGGCTGTGTTGTTATGTGAATTTGCGCATGTTTAGACCGCCACCATTAGGTAAAAGATCAACAACAAAATCATTTAAAAAAATCATTTTGGAACAATAATTGGTGACATATTTTATTTAAAAGTTCTTCCCTTTCTAAAATGTACTAGGCAGGTGTTTGTAGGAATTATAGTTTTGAAACTGAAATTTACTTTGAGGGTAGTATAGAATATTGGTGCTCTTGCTTTGTTTCTAGAGCAAGGCTAATCCCCTGCAGGCTTGATTGCACCCGCCCAGTTGATGTTTTTCGACTGAGTGGCTAATGCTGATGCCTCATCCACTTCTGAAGGGTCTTGCCAGATGCACTGGCTGTGCACTCCTGAGGTGATTATCCAACAGTGGTGTACCTTTGGGGGCAACTTCAGGACATACACACACAGCAGTGCAGGTCTGTCATACAAGGATATTACACAGCCACAGAATCTTGCCTTTTTATTGGTTAGTTTGCCTCTAACAGTCACCATTGTTTGTTCTCAAAGATTATATCATTTGAAAATATATAGGTACATTATTGTACATATCTATCTGGTTTTAGTCATTTAAGTTTACACTGAAAGCACTTTTCCATCCCGGAAATTATTATCATCATCATCATCTTCATTATTATTATTATTATTAGTATTTTTTTTTACATGGTTTGGACAAATAGTTACAGATGTCAGAAAGTGAATACTTTAAAAAATATATATTTTTATACAGATCTCAGGAAGTGACTACTTTTTCATGAAGTATTGGATTGGCTGCCTCAACTAATGGAAAGGCTGTATCTGGAACTGCATGTTGAATAGAGGACCCACAATGTCCTACAAGGTGTCGAACGCATTCCACAGTGACGATTCCCACATTGATGCTGGTCCATGTTGACTCAATGCTTCCCACAGTTGTCAAGTTGGCTGGATGTCCTTTGGGTGGTGGGCCATTCTTGATACACACGGAAACTGTTTGAGTGTGAAAAAACTGTGCTTGGCACCTACTACCATACCAGTCAAAGGCACTTAAATATTTTGTCTTGCCCATTCACCCTCTGAATGGCAGAAATACACAATCCATGTTGCGATTGTCTCAAGGCTTAAAATCCTTCTTTAACCTGTCTCCTCCACTTCATCTACACTTTCATATTTTGATCCCCTCGATTGACAGGATCACATTTCAGCATGCTCCTAATGATTTCAAAATAGTTTGATACTTTATCTGTGGATTAGAATGATATATAAACATGTTCCAAAACAGTGCTTGCATAATATGTAATGGTAGCCTTAGTATTGTGTCCCATACATCTCACTAATATTATCATAAAATACACAATATTGGGTGTATTTGGTTCTTATCCACTGGACTCTAAGTGGTTCAGCAGTGGGGGATGGTTACTCCTGTTTGTTGAGCCTGGCCAGTACCTGTTAGAATTAGAGGGATGGCTGGGCCATAGTGCAAGCTCTGAGGGAGCTTACATTCCCGGAAGACCTCTCACACAGGGACCCTTTACCCCTAAGCTGCTTACTCATCAGAGAGCTGCTATTGAAACGTTCCCTAAGCTCCTACAAGTGCCTCCAACAGAAAGGAGGCTCAGTATAGACATTTCCTGTAGGAGAGCTTATTGTCACATTTTGCAGTAGTTGTGAGGTGGGAGATTCAACACTTATTACCACTAAAGATAACAATTACATCATTAATAATACATTCTTTTTTTTAAACTAATGGCAATGCTAGCTATTCTCTCTTGGAATTTGAAAGGCCTAAACCGTTCCTATGAAATGTTCCAGCTGTCTTGATATCCTAGTAAGAAACCGTGGTTTGATATAGCAATGCTCCAAGAAACACACCTGGTTCAAAAGGACTCACAATGAATAGAGAACCATTTGTACAAACTGGCTGCTTCTTTCATCAGCCCCAAACAAAACTAAAGGTGTAATTATAATGATGCATAAAGGCTAACTAACTAAAAAAGTTGGTCACAAAAAAAGAGACAACTGATCATAGATTCTTAAGATATGTGCCCGGAGTGGACATATTACCAACAGTAATTGTCCGCACTGTCTGAGGTGGGGTGGGAACTCTCCTTTCTGTGGAGTCCGTGAAACTGTGCATGTGTACAGCACACGCTACCTCAAATGAGGAATTTTTAACTAACTTGTTCAAATTGTCATAGCAGTATTAGCTAGACAAGCTTGAGTTACAAAAATGGTTAAACAAATAAGCCTTGTGTGGTTAGCTGCATTTTCAATCTGACGATTTTTAGGCAATATAAATGTACAATTAGCCTAGCTACTTAAGCCCTTGTCTATACTGCAGGCCTTAATGCTCAAATCCGTTTTGGAATACTGACTGTTCAAACAGTAAGTTACAAGTGACCAAATCGCATTTGTGTGTGTATTCAGACGCAGGCATTTGCTGACTATGCTAGTTGTCATAGTAATGACGGGTGTGTGCGCAGTGGTGTAGGTTGATTGGTGGTGGTGCTTGTGCTTCCTACCACTCAGACGTTATGTAGCAAACTAAGCTAACTTTCAAAACGAGTCCTTTGGGCTAACCACAGCAGTCAACTAGCTAGCTAGGTAGCTGTTCAGCTTCCTAGCACATTCACTACTTTGTTTGTAAACAATTAACAAGCTAGTTAGCTACCACATGTTCTTGTCAAACTGTCAACAGAGTAGCTAGAAAGCAACAACATATGCCAAATAAGTCTAAAAACCCACTTGAGGGCAAATAAATCGCATGGGCAGGAATCAGATTTGTATGCGGCTTGAAATATCCCATTCCATGTGCTTTTTGGCAGTACAGACTGATTTGAGTCACTTCAAACTGCCAGTGTGAACAAGACTTTAGTGAACGAATAAAGCTGAAAACCTCTGTAGACATAACATGCTACATTTTCTTGTTTTACAGGTTTCCCCATTATTTTCTCAGATGTCCACAATGACCACTAAGGTCCTGCATGCTCCTCCCACACCTAGCCCTGCCTCTTCGTGATTGAACAGCTGCTGACTGACCAGAGAGGTGATATATGTCTGTGTTGCCATGACCTAAAGAGATCATCAATCAAAGATGGAGAAAAAGAAAATGTGCCCCGTCTGCTGGACTACCTGGTGGTGGTCGGAGCCAGGTGAGGACTTCATAGGGTTGGTTGGGAGATAACAGTCCAAACCCAAACTGAGTCCTCACTACCTCACATTATATCGTTAGGCCTTTGTTTTTGTGATAAAAAAAAAAATACAATGCTGTTTCTGATGCCCATTCTCCTCCATCCTACCTTCCAGGCAGCCCAGCACTGACAGCGGGTCCCAGACCCCCCAGCTCCTCCGCCGCTACCCGCTGGAGGACCACCCGGACTTCCCTCTGTCCCCGGACGTGGTCTTCTTCTGTCAGCCTGAGGGATGCCAGAGCATCCGCAGCGCTCGGGTCAGCCTGGCGAGACGACGCCTCCTTCGTCTTCGCGACTCACTGACAAAGACTCGGGCATCACGCGCACGGTATCTGCGTCAACTTCTACCGCTCCTTCCAGCGAGGGGGCACCGCCGTGACAAGGTGGGTAGCGGTGAAACGGCGGCGCAGACAGCGGAAGCGACCAGCGAGAGTTCGATGGTAGCGGTGGCTGCCCCACTGCCTCCACGTTGTCGACACCTGCCAGTGCCGACACAACAGCCACATCTGCGGCAAGATGGAGCCGGACCGCCCGGTGGCGAGCCAAATGCTGGCAGGTCCTCGGCACAAACGCAGCACTGCCAAGATGGTCAATCGGAACCCGCGACAGCACGCTGACCGCTGTGCATGATCAGCCACTACCCCTTCTTCTCCACCTTCAGGGGAGTGCCTGTACATCCTCAAGAGAATGGTGGACTGCTGCAGCCACAGGTTGACCCAGCGTGCCGGCCTGCCACGCGGAACTCAGAGGTATGCAAAGTGCCAGGCTTATCAAACGATGGAGCCCCCTGGTTTCCATAATTTATTTCAGGATATTCAGTTGAGTAAAATCACAGTGTTGCTAATAACTATCCTAAAACTACCCAGGCCAGAACACTTCCAACCGCAGGCCTATCCCTACCAAAAATGTGATTCAAAGGTATGTGGTCAATGGTCATTTATTTAGGCTGTTTTTATTTGAAACCACCCAGCTCAGTTGCAACCACAAGTGATTGACCAGCTCTATCTGAAAGCAAGAAAAGTTGAGGTAGTGACATACAATGAGGTTAGTATTAGTCGTAAGCACTTATCTTGGAAGATCATTTTGCAAAATGTTCTAAATTCCTATGTTTATAAATCCAGAGCTGATATTCGGGATCTGGTCACAGTATGATACATTTTAAATCCAAATCAACGTCCAGAACAGATTCAGTCTGATCTGGTTGTAATAGTACACAGCCCAAAACAAGTATTTTTATTTGAGTATTTGAATGATTATTTGTAAAAAAAAATAAAAAAATAAAAATAGTCTACCAAATTGTATTTGAAAGTATTCATTAAAACAATTATTATGCATGGGAATGTATTTGAGTTTTTCAAATAGAATCCAATATTCAACTACTTGTTTTTTCAAATAAAGGTGATCTGAATACTCTTTGAAATCCAGGAATTGGGAATAAAAACGTATTGAAAATACAGTAATGGGCAATGTACCAATTTCTTATGGCCTTTTAAACCCACTCGTGATATTTAATGGACTAGATGGAATTGCCCCACTCATTACATTTTTAAACAACACTGGTCTGACGAGCTCTACAGCAGAGTCTCAGCACTCAATCGCTGGGTTGAAAACTGTTTTCTGCCCTCCCAAAAAGATAACATTTGTGGATAATTGGCCCTCTTTCTGGGACTCACCCACAAACAGGACCAAGCCTGACCTGCTGAGGAGTGACGGACTCCCGTATCCTAGCTGGAGGGGTGCTCTCCTCTTATCTACCAACATAGATAGGGCTCTAACTCCTCTAGCCCCACAGTGAAATAGGTGCAGGGCCAGGCAGCAGGCTGTTAGCCAACCTGCCAGCTTAGTGGAGTCTGCCAATAGCATAGTCAGTGTAGTCAGCTCAGCCATACCCATTGAGACTGTGTCTGTGCCTCGACCTAGGTTGGGCAAAACTAAACATGGTGGTGTTCAGCCACCCCCTAGCAATCTTATTAGGATAAAGACCTCCTCCATTCCTGCTATTATTGAAAGAGATCGTGATACCTCACATCTCAAAATAGGGTTACTTAATGTTAGATCCCTCACTTCAAAGGCAGTCATAGTCAATGAACAAAATCACTGATCATAATCTTGATGTGATTGGCCTGACTGAAACATGGCTTAAGCCTGATGAATTTGCTGTGTTAAATGAGGCCTCACCTCCTGGTTACACTAGTGACCATATTCCCCGTGCATCCCGCATGGGCGGAGGTGTTGCTAACATTTACGATAGCAAATTTAAATTTAAAAAAAAAAAATGGCGTTTTCATCTTTTGAGCTTCTAGTCATGAAATCTATGCAGCCTACTCAATCACTTTTTATAGCTACTGTTTACAGGCCTCCCTGGGCCATATACAGCGTTCCTCTCTGAGTTTCTGAATTCCTATCAGACCTTGTAGTCAAGCAGATCATATTCAAATTTTTGGTGATTTTAATATTCACATGGAGAAGTCCACAGACCCACTCCAAAAGTCTTTCGGAGCCATCATCGACTCAGTGGGTTTTGTCCAACATGTCTCTGGACCTACTCACTGCCACAGTCATACTCTGGACCTAGTTTTGTCCCATGGAATAAATGTTGTAGATCTTAATGTTTTTCCACAAAATCCTGGACTATCGGACCACCATTTTATTACGTTTGCAATCGCAACAAATAATCTGCTCAGACTCCCAACCAAGGAGCATCAAAAAGTCGTGCTATAAATTCTCAGACAACACAAAAATTCCTTGATGCCCTTCCAGACTCCTTCTGCCTACCCAAGGACGTTCAGAGGACAAAATCAGTTAACCACTTAACTGAGGGAACTCCAATTTAACCTTGCGCAATACCCTAGATGCAGTTGCACTCCTAAAAACGAAAAACATTTGTCATAAGAAATCTAGCTCCCTGGAACAGAAAATACCCGAGCTTTGAAGCAAGCTTCAGGAAATCTGGAACGGAAATGGCGCCACACCAAACTGGAAGCTCTTCCGACTAGCTTGGAAAGACAGTACGTGCAGTACCGAAGAGCCCTCACTGCTGCTCGATCATCCTACTTTTCCAACTTAATCGAGGAAAATAAGAATAATCCAAAAATTTCTTTTTGATACTGTTGCAAAGCTAACTAAAAAGCAGCATTCCCCAAGAGAGGATGGCTTTCACTTCAGCAGTAATAAATTCATGAACTCTTTGAGGAAAAGATCATGACCATTAGAAAGCAAATTACGGACTCCTCTTTGAATCTGCGTATTCCTCCAGGGCTTAGCTGTCCTGGATCTGCGGACTGCGAGGGCCTGGGATCGGAGAGAGACACTTAAGTGTTTTAGTACTATATCTCTTGACACAATGATGAAAATAATCATGGCCTCTAAACCTTCAAGCTGCATACTGGATCCTATTCCTACTAAACTGCTGAAGGAGCTGCTTCCTGTGCCTGGCCCTCCTATGTTGAACATAATAAACAGCTCTCTATCCACCGGATGTGTACCAAACTCACTAAAAGTGGCAGTGATAAAGCCTCTCTTGAAAAAGCCAAACCTTGACCCGGAAAATATAAAAACTATCGGCCTATATCGAATCTTCCATTCCTCTCAAAAATTTTAGAAAAAGCTGTTGCGCAGCAACTCACTGCCTTTCTGAAGACAAACAATGTATACGAAATGCTTCAGTCTGGTTTTAGACCCCATCATAGCACTGAGACTGCACTTGTGAAGGTGGTAAATGACCTTTTAATGGCGTCAGACCGAGGCTCTGCATCTGTCCTCGTGCTACTAGACCTTAGTGCTGCCTTTGACACCATCGATCACCACATTCTTTTGGAGAGACTGGAAACCCAAATTGGTCTACACGGACAAGTTCTGGCCTGGTTTAGATCTTACCTGTCGGAAAGATATCAGTTTGTCTCTGTGAATGGTCTGTCCTCCGACAAATCAACTGTACATTTCGGTGTTCCTCAAGGTTCCGTTTTAGGACCACTATTGTTTTCACTATATATTTTACCTCTTGGGGATGTTATTCAAAACATAATGTTAACTTTCACTGCTATGCGGATGAACACACAGCTGTACATTTCAATGAAACATGGTGAAGCCCCAAAATTGCCCTCGCTTAGAAGCCTGTGTTTCAGACATAAGGAAGTGGATGGCTGAAAACTTTTTACTTTTAAACTCGGACAAAACAGAGATGCTTGTTCTAGGTCCCAAGAAACAAAGAGATCTTTTGTTAAATCTGACAATTCATCTTGATGGTTGTAAAGTCGTCTCAAATAAAACTGTGAAGGACCTCGGCGTTACTCTTGACCCAGATCTCTCTTTGACGAACATATCAAGACTGTTTCAAGGACAGCTTTTTTTCCATCTACGAACATTGCAAAAATCAGAAATTTTCTGTCCAAAATGATGCAGAAAAATTAATCCATGCATTTGTTACTTCTAGGTTAGACTACTGCAATGCTCTATTTTCCGGCTACCCGGATAAAGCACTAAATAAACTTCAGTTAGTGCTAAATACGGCTGCTAGAATCCTGACTAGAACCAAGAAATTTGATCATATTACTCCAGTGCTAGCTTCCCTACACTGGCTTCCTGTTAAGGCAAGGGCTGATTTCAAGGTTTTACTGTTAACCTATAAAGCGTTACATGGGCTTGCTCCTACCTATCTTTCCGAGTTGGTCCTGCCGTACATGACCAATACGTATCGCTACGGTCACAAGACGCAGGCCTCCTAATTGTCCCTAGAATTTCTAAGCAAACAGCGGGAGGCAGGGCTTTCTCCTATAGATCTCCATTTTTATGGAACAGTCTGCCTACCCATGTGAGAGACGCAGACTCGGTCTCAACCTTTAAGTCTTTACTGAAGACTTATCTCTTCAGTAGGTCATATGATTGAGTGTAGTCTGGCCCAGGAGTGTGAAGGTGAACGGAAAGGCTCTGGAGCAACGAACAGCCCTTGCTGTCTCTGCCAGGCCGGTTCCCCTCTCCACTGGGGTTCTCTGCCTCTAGCCCTGTTGCAGGGGCTGAGTCACTGGCTTGCTGGTGCTCTTTCATGCCGTCCCTGGGAGGGGGTGCGTCACTTGAGTGGGTTGAGTTACTGACGTGATCTTCCTGTCTGGGTTGGCGCCCCCCTTGGTTTGTGCTGTGGTGGAGACCTCTGTGGGCTATACTGCCTTGTCTCAGGATTGTAAGTTGGTGGTTGAGGATATCCCTCTAGTGGTGCGGGGGCTGTGCTTTGGCAGAGTGGGTGGGGTTATATCCTTCCTGTTTGGCCCTGTCCGGGGGTTTCTCCGGATAGGGCCACAGTGTCTCCGGACCGCTCCTGTCTCAGCCTCCAGTATTTATGCTGCAGTAGGTTATGTGTCGGGGGCTGGGGTTAGTTGGTTATACCTGGAGTACTTCTCCTGTCTTATCCAGTGTCCTGTGAATTTAAGTATGCTCTCTCTAATTCTCTCGTTCTCTCTTTCTCTCTGAGAACCTGAGCCCTAGGACCATACGTCAGGACTACCGGGCATGATGACACCTTGCTGTCCCCAGTCCGCCTGGCCTTGCTGCTATTCCAGTTTCAACTGTTCTGCCTGCTCGGTTATGAAACCCCCTACCTGTCCCAGACCTGCTGTTTTCAACTCCTAATGATCGGCTATGAAAAGCCAACTGAGAGACCTGAGCCCTAGGACCATACGTCGGGACTACCGGCCGTGGTGACTCCTTGCTGTCCCCAGTCCGCCTGGCCTTGCTGCTATTCCAGTTTCAACTGTTCTGCCTGCGGTTATGGAACCCCTACCTGTCCCAGACCTGCTGTTTTCAACTCTTAATGATCGGCTATGAAAAGCCAACTGAGATTTATTCTGATTATTATTTGACCATGCTTGTCACTTATGAACATTTTTTTAACATCTTGGCATGGTTCTGTTATAATCTTCACCCGGCACAGCCAGAAGAGGACTGGCCACCCCTCATAGCCTGGTTCCTCTCTAGGTTTCTTCCCTAGGTTTTCGCCTTTCTAGGGAGTTTTCCTAGCCACCGTGCTTCTACACCTGCATTACTAGCTGTTTGGGGTTTTAGGCTGGGTTTCTGTACAGCACTTCGAGATATTAGCTGATGTAAGAAGGGCTATATAAAATAAAATTGATTGATTGATTGAAAGGCCAGAGAATTTGACCTTCAATTCTTGGAGGTGATATGGACACTGGACAATGAGAACCTTGTGGGTAGTGTAGTGTCATCAGTGAGTCAGCATGGCCTTGCCTTGTCCCCTATTGTGGAGTTTCCTAACAAATGACTGCAGGAAATGCGTGGTTCCCCTGTCTCGTGTCTACACACCGGAACATGGCCTATCATGCTGCTGTCAGCTGGTGTTCATGCAAGGCAATTGATGAAGAACCGAGAACATTGTGTGCATGCACCTTTACGCACTCAGGATATTGAGACATTCCCATGCAAAAGCATTTCGTTTTACATGCAATAAGCAAAATGTTTTTATTATTTTAACACAAGTTCTATTATGTTTTCTTAGAGATACACTACCTGTCAATTTTAGACACACCGACTCATTAATTTTTTTTTTTAAACTATTTTTGACATTGTAGAATAATTGTGAAGACATCAACTATTAAATAACACATATGGAATGTAGTAAACAAAAAAGTGTTAAACAAATCAAAATACATTTTATATTTGAGATTCTTCAAATAGCCACCCTTTGCCTTGATGACAGCTTTGCACACTTTTCCAACAGTCATGAAGGAGTTCCCACATATGCTGAGCACTTGTTGGCTGCTTTTCCTTCACTCTGCGGTCCGACTCATCCCAAACCATCTCAATTGGGTTGAGGTCGGGGGATTGTGGAGGCCAGGTCATCTGATGCAGCACTCCATCACTCTCTCCTTCTTGGTCAAATAGCCCTTACACAGCCTGGAGCTGTGTTGGGTCGTGTCCTGTTGAAAAACAAATTTCCACCGGTCTAATGTCCATTGCTCGTGTTTCTTGGGCCTGAGCAGGTCTCTTCTTCTTATTGGTGTCCTTTAGTAGTGGTTGATATTGAGATGTGTCTGTTACTTGAACTCTGAAGCATTTGAATTGGTCTGCAATTTCTGAGGCTGGTAACTCTAATGAACTTATCTCTGGGTAGCTCCTGAGTCTTCCATTCCTGTGGCGGTCTTCATGAGAGCCAGTTTCATCATAGTGCTTGATGGTTTTGCGACTGCATAGAAACTCGAAAAGAGTTATTTAAATGTTCCACATATTGACTGACCTTCATGTCTTAAAGTAATGATGGGCTGTCGTTTCTCTTTTCTTATTTGAGCTGTTCTTGCCATAATGGACTTGGTCTTTTACCAAATAGGGCTATCTTCTGTATATCACCCCTACCTTGTCACAACACAACTGATTGGCTCAAACGCATTAAGAAGGAAAGAAATTCCACAAATTAACTTTTTACAAAGCACACCTGTTAATTGAAATGCATTCCAGGTGACTACCTCATGAAGCTGGTTGAGAGAATGCCAAGAGTGTGCAAAGCTGTCATCAAGGCAAAGGGTGGCTATTTGAAGAATCTCAAATATAAAATATATTTTGATTTGTTTAACACTTTTTGGTTACTACTTGATTCCATATGTGTTATTTCATAGTTTTGATGTCTTCACTATTATTCTACAATTGTAGAAAATAGTAAAATAAAGAACCCCTGGAATGAGTAGGTGTGTCCAAACTTTTGACTGGTACTGCATATTGAAAATAAGGCTGCAATTGTAACTTATTAAAGTAACTTATTTATTTGCTTCAATTGAAGTTTTCGTCCCTCAATAAACAATCCTGTCTCCTTTCCTCTATAACAATCAACACCACAATGGATCCATAAATTGTCTGCCGAGACAATCATAACAATTGTCCCTCAGCTCCATGAAAAGCACAGCATAGCCAATCCCTGTGTGTAGTAGTAGCAGATGTTGGTAAACAACAATACCCTATCAGAAGCAGAGGGGGAATGAAGCACAGATGGAGCTGTAAGATGCTTCTGCCTCGGGTTAATGAAGACCTCACTCACTGTCCTGACATTTTTCCCTGGTCTGTGTGTGGCACGGTGACGAAGACCGAGAGACAGAGACCCAAGGGTCGTGCTCAGGGCTCTAAATTTAAAAATGTTTGTTGGTAGCACTTGTGCACCACATACAATTTAGGAGCACCAGAAAATTGATTTGTAAATTGATTGATATAGCCTGCATTGGGCCTATATGAATCCTACTTACATTTGAAGCACAGCTGCTGAAAAAGATATCACTTTTCCTTTCTTTCTGTGCCACCAAATAGTTGCATATATTGTTAAGGTAGGGCTGCACCATATGGAAAAGAAATAAAATTGTTATTTTCAACCAAATCTTGCAATTTGACTTGCGATATAGATCAACACACTTGGGTGAACTGTTGGATTCATAGGAAATATAATTACTATTAAAATTCTATGGTTGGTGTTTGGCATGACAACAAATTAAAAAGTAAGCTAGGAGTTTTGACAGGGTGGGAACCAACGTGTTGGTCAGTGTTTTCTAGGGGACCCTAATCACATTTGAATAGATGCTGCATTTGGACAAAGATTTTAAAATAGGCTATCTGATTCAGAACATGTCGTTGTACAAACAACATGCTGATCTACACCACCACTGGTAACAACCTGTATGAGAGCTAACATTTGCTTTGCCCTAGCTTGTGCATTTAGCTGGCTAGTTAGGATCAGCATTAGCATTATTTTAGGCATATGCCAGCTTCCTTAGACTAACTTGCGTTTTGCAGAGAGCAAGATACACAAAGTAATAGTATAATAGAGAAGACCTGTGAATTCATATTTAGAAACAACCTGGAAAGCAGCATCATTCTTGTTTTAGGAGAATATGTTGAGGGTATGAATTGACACCATGCTGAGAGAATAAACGGCTGTGGAGGAACCAAAGACAGTAACTCTGTGGAGGAACTGTGCGCTCTCTGCTTGATTGACAGGGGGCCGGGGCTTGGTGTGTGTGGTCCGGGAACTGGAAGCAAGCAGACGTGGGAGGCAGCCTGTCTTGTTTGAGCAGTGTAGAGAAGAGTGTTGCGGTGAAATACTGTTACACATTTATTCATTTTTATTTCATTTTAGTCGCACTGGTGCTCCCAAAATAAAACTTCAGGTCGTACAGCAAAATATTTAGGTGTATATGCGTCCAAATTGGTCGCACTTTAGAGACCCTGGCCGTGCTGGTTTACATAACACTGTGAGGGGCTACTGCGTTGCGGGCTGCTGCAGGCACACACAAACACACCACGCACATATACAGACAGACACACACACATGCACAGACAAACGCACACAGTCACACTTACACGCTGCCTATAAGTCTATGACACACAGCGCTTGGCTGACAGATTGAGGTTTCTGACTGCCTTCAGGGAGCAGCTGCAGTGGGCGGTGGCCCAGGGCGAGCTCTGACGAGCTAATGATTAATCTCCCTCCCTCCCCTTGCCAACAGACGGCAGGCAACTGAAAAGAGGGTTTAATGCCACCGTGTGTGTAAAGGGTGTGTACGTTCAGAGTGGAGGGCTGTCGACATGTGGGCGGCTCAAGGGACCTCCTTTGCTTACATCTTGTTTGCTCATTGCACAATCACAACGTACAGTAGAATGCAGAAGGAAGGGTGCTTTGTCTGTGTAAATATAGTTATAAGGTTTTGATGATGTAGCGCTCGCCTAATATTCTAATAATTTATGTGAACAGGTGAAGTTCATGTACGGTTTGTTTGGGTGGATTTTCTTGCAGGATATGCTTGCTTTTATCGCCTGTTGAGAAATATGATTGTAATAGGATTTGTTGACTGTCTCCTGTCAGGGACACCATTTCCCTCTGCATGTCACAGAGGCCTCTCCATGTGTATCTAAACTGTCTGTTTGTTGACTGACTTGTCATTCTCCCATCAGGGACACCATGTGGCGCGTGTTCACGGGGGGCCCTGTTGGTGGAGGAGAAGGGGCAGCCAGCTGCTGGCTGACCTCGCGGGAGATCGAGTCCTGGGTCTACCGCCTCCTGCGCTCCCGGTGCCCGTGGCGGCGGCTGAACGGTCGCGTAGATGTGGAGGTGCTGCCCCACGAGATGCAGCCGGCACTCACCTTCGCCCCTGCCCGACAACTCTCGCTTCTCCATGGTGGACTTCCCCCTGCACCTGCCCCTGGAGTTGCTGGGTGTGGACGCCTGCCTCATGGTGCTCAGCTGCATCCTGCTGGAGCACAAGGTGAGGGAAAGGGCTGACGTTTTGAATAGAGTTTACCCTGGGATCTACTTTATGGCTGTGTTTGAGAGCTTTAAATCTGTGACTGAGCAGACTGATCTACAAATCATAGTAAGTAGTTATTTAGGATGCAAAGTGATTTGTAAATCAGTCAGTTGGTGCAGTCGGTGATCAGCGACTCAGCAGAATTTATGCTCTCAAACAACTCTGGGCGTGTTCGACATTACAGCCGACTTTAAAGGCAAGTCTAGACTGACTGATCTACAAATTACCTTGCATCATAAATAAATAACTACATAAAATATTATTTGTAGATCAGTCAGTCACAATTAACCCATGATACATCAAGGTTTTGATGCTCTCAAACACAGCATCTGCCTTGAATAAGGCTATTGCCCAGTCACAAATCAACCCATTGCCTCCTAGGTGTGTCAGTGGAATGAGTACTGTTGTGTGTGTCCCTGCCCTCAACAGCTATATGTTAGGGATGTGAACAATGGACAATTTTGCTTAACATTTATACTGTCATTTTAAAAATCAGTTTTCCGTTAAAATGATTTTTACAAATCATAAAATTCCACGTCAATTCACAATGCAGAATAATATTCAGATTACGCATGTATGACCGCTAGGGCAGGGCAATGAAGTTATATCTACAGCAGGGTTTCCGTTCAAATGTATTAGAAGCCGATCGTAGCTGGCCAGATTGTCCGGAGCTGCACATCGTACATCCCGATTTTACAATTCAGCACCATTCTCTCACTCCTTGCGTGTTGCCTTATGTGCATGCTACTGAGAGAGAGAGAAATAGTGAGAAAGGAGCCTGCGAAGATGGAATCATTTTTCATTTAAGTAATAGAGATTATGCCTATAATGAAAGCCTACAAGGGGAATGTCCTCCATATGGACAAAGATGGGAAGAACGTTATACGGGCCAAATGCAAGCTACTGTGCTTGCACTTATGATTAAATTTTTATTTTTTATAATACTTATCATTATTATTACTGTATATCATTGTTGTTTTTGTAATGCATATTTATTAATCTAAACCGGTACTTTAAATATGCAAAACGTGTTTTGTTTAATTCTGTTGAGACATTTGTTGGCTAAATTAAGTTTGATCTGTCTTTTTAATTGTGTGCTCTGTATTTAGTTTAAGATAGGTTATAACTAGGCCTGTTGTAAAATAAATATAATTAGGGTACAGTAGGCACTAGCCTTTCTTGGTAATTGCAGAAATACAGGCTGTTTTAAACTTTTATGAGATTTGTTTCATTCTGAGTCATTTTCTTTGGCCAAACTAAATTCCAACTAATGTTGTTTGCTGCAATATAATATCCTGCTCGTATTTTCCATATAAAAGTTTGACTTACTTTTGATACAGTATTACACTAATAAAGTTTAGAAACTTTTGTGAATGTTTGGTGTGGCTATTAGCCTGTTATACTGCAGGCCTATGATTTGAAGGCAGTGCGCACCGATGCTCCAACTGACTCCGACAGTTGAACTTGAGGTGAGGAAGAATGTTTTAGGCCTACCAAAGTTACTCCTATAATCTTACAATATAATGCTTTTCTTTCTAAAAAATATTTTTACAGAAAAGTATATAGCAGACGCAGTAGGCTATCCTATCTGACAAGGATAATGAAATGCATGTCAGTGTCTTAGCATCCGCCGGCATTTTTCTACAATGGGTTGGTCAAAACAAGCATTGTGATTGGTTGAGATCTGCGTTCTAAGCCATACTAAAAAAACCTGTTTAGTAAGGGTATAAGCCTATGATGCAAAAAATAGGAAACTTGTTTTTTGTTACATCTGAGAAATCCCTGCTCATTCTCTGTCCCATCAGCCCAGCCAGCCAATTAATTAGCTTGATCTCCACTGTAAAAGGCATCTAGACATTATTTCCCTTGCTTCTAGCCTAACATTTGGTTTGCAACAACGGGGGTTTGTACAAAAGTTGCTGTCTGTCTCTTTGACATTTGCAACATAGTTTCAATATTGAAATTCGATCTCCACTGTCCTATTGAGAATGAACGTGTCAGGACGAGACGGACATCTTTTTCTCAGCCAGTCAAAATCATGAATCAGCAAAAGTCTTATGGATATACACAGAAATGTCAATAGAAAAACAGGTCAAATGACATGAAATGCAGCTAGTTTGCTGTCTTACCAGCTTCAGTTTGAAGTGATTGCGTTAGTTGTGTAGTTAGCTAGCTCCTCTGAACAGTGTCCTGGCGAGAGAGCACATGTTCTATGCCAGGGCAAAATCCGCATCATTAGCTCATTGTTATGGATGTATCCCAATCATCTTAAAACCAACGGCAAATGCAGCTACAAGCAAGGAATAAGAGCGTTGCCACGGAACATTTAGAATGAACGACTGGGTTTCGTCCATAGATATAGAACAAAAATACTTAACGACTGGATCGCGTCTCTGGCAACCTAACCGATAGAATGAACGGCCAGCTGGCTTGGCTTGGCTAGCATCCATAGATGTGTCGGGACTAGGCCTATATTTTCGCTGAGGGATGAAATAGTAGCCTATGAATACATTTATCAAAATAATGTTTTTTTATTGAATTGGTAACCCATTGTGAGAGGCAATTGTACACTCGAGGTTGTGCAAAACGACTATTTTAGCACAGCTGTGGTGATCTACGGTACTTGGATCCTCCTCGTACCTATGACTGCAGCACAGCCGTGGTAAACATTTTTGTTTAGCACGCCCTCTCGTAGTACAATTGCTTTAATTTCTCTCTCTCTCTGGGGCTAACCCGGCTTCTCTTCCTTTTTATATACAGGACCAGTCAAAAGTTTGGACACACCTACTCATTCAAGGATTTTTCTTTATTTTTACTATTTTCTACATTGTAGAATAATAGTGAGGACATCAAAACTATGAAATAACACATGGAATTATGTAGTAACCAAAAAGTGTTAAACAAATCAAAATATATTTTATATTTGAGATTCTTCAAATAGCCACCTTTGCCTTGATGACAGCTTTGCACACTCTTGGCATTCTCTCAACCAGTTTCACCTGGAATGCTTTTCCAACAGTCTTGAAGGAGTTCCCACATATGCTTAGCACTTGTTGGCTGCTTTTCCTTCACTGTGCCGTCCGACTCATCCCAAACCATATCAATTGGGTTGAGTTCGGGGGATTGTGGAGGCCAGGTCATCTGATGCAGCACTCCATCACTCTCCTTCTTGGTCAAATAGCCCTTACACAGCCTGGAGGTGTGTTGGGTCATAGTCCTGTTGAAAAACAAATGATAGTCCCACTAAGCCCAAACCAGATGGGATGGCATATCGCTGCAGAATGCTGTGGTAGCCATGTGGTTAAGTGTGCCTTGAATTCTAAATAAATCACTGACAGTGTCACCAGCAAAGCACCCCCACACCATAACACCTCCTCCTCCATGCTTTACGGTGGGAACTACACATGCAGAGATCATCCGTTCACCCACAGCGCGTCTCACAAAGACACGCGGTTGGAACCAAAAATCTCAAATTTGGTAACTCTGGGTCTTCCATTCCTGTGGCGGTCCTCGTGAGAGCCAGTTTCATCATAGCGCTTGATGATTTTTTGCAACTGCACTTGAAGAAACTTTCAAAGTTCTTAATGTTCCGTATTGACTGACCTTCATGTCTTAAAGTAATTAATGATGGACTGTCGTTTCTCTTTGATTATTTGAGCTGTTGTTGCCATAATATGGACTTGGTCTTTTACCAAATAGGGTTATCTTCTGTATACCCCCCTAATTTGTCACAACACAACTGATTGGCTCAAACGCATAAAGAAGGAAAGAAATTCTACAAATTAACTTTTAAGAAGGCATTGAAATGCATTCCAGGTGACTACCTCATGAAGCTGGTTGAGAGAATGCCAATAGTGTGCAAAGCTGTCATCAAGGCAAAGGGGTGTCTACTTTGAAGGGTGTCTACTCAAATCTCACTTTTTTGGTTACTACATAATAACATTGTTTTGATGTCTTCACTATTATTATACAATGTAAAAATAGTAAAACTAAAGAAAAACCCTTGAATTAGTAGGTGTGTCCACATTTTGACTGGTAGTGTATATATTTTTACATTTAAATATCATACAGTTGACGCCTAAGCCTGATGCATTTAGTGTTCACATTTCTATCTTCACGGTCACTTGTCCGGCGCCAAATTTTCCCAACGGAAACCCGGATCTACCGCAGTCAAATACCCTTGAAAGCGCCTCGGCTACAGCATATTTGTTTGTCTGTAAGGGTACACTAGGGATTTTTGAATGGCGACACTACCTTCGCTGAAGGTAGTTTCGAAGCACCACTGAACGGGCATTTTACTGCTCTGTAAAGTAATGCAGTTTTTTAAACGGGACTAACGTCCATCACTAGGCGACTAGAACTGTCAATCAAATAATCTCGAGCTGCCTGTGTGCAGCCTGCCTGCGCACAAACCACTCTCTCCTAAAAAATTACTTTAAAGTTTGTTAAATACCGTGACTTACTGAGACATTTAGTAGAAAGAAAAACACATTTTCATCTAGGAATCGACTCTAAAATCCAGTATCGTTGGAACGAAGGAGACTGATTAGTTGGCATATTTCCGAGGACACAAACACTCGCATCTTTCATAACTATTGTAGCTAGCGAGGGACGGAAAGAGAGGGGAGGGACACCATATAGGCAGGTCGGCTACCAGGCAGACTGAGTCAGAACCGTGCACTAGGCCTATCTATCGGCAATCAAAGCTTATGGAATGCTGTATTTTGTATTTTCTTGGCTTGTAATGTCGCGCAACTTCAGTAAAGCAGGGCCTATCATCAATGAATAGGCTAGGATATTGTACACACAACAGACTGAAGACTGAACACACACTCGCATCATTAGCGAAGAGAAATATTAGGCAAGCCAGCTGCACTGTGATTACATTTTTGTGAAATAAATAAATAAAAAACGTTTCCCGTTAGGGTTTTTTCTTAACGTTAAGGAACCCAATATCGTTTAAACGTTCTCACCCCTACTATATGTCCAACTCTTGATATTTAATCAAATGGCCAACTCAAAAGTTTTGTTCACAATCTCACTGGATTATTGAAGACCAAGTCCCACACTACCCAAACACTGATTTTTATATATAGCAGGGATATTCAACTCCCCTACCAGGTCCGGAGCCTGCTATTTTTTCTGTTCTACCTGATAGTTAATTGCACCCACCTTGTGTCCCAGATCTAAATCAGTGCCTGATTAGTGTGGAACTTGCTTCGAGGTCCAGAGTTGAGTTTGAGGGAGTATATAGTATACTACTCTATACTCCTAAACTAACATCCTGTGCTGTAAACTTATTTTAAACCCAACTCTCATCCAGTCACGGTTCTTAACCCACCCACCCACTCATACAGTCACTGCTGTAGCCCTCCTTGGGTTAAAGTCACCACTCTAATCATCACGCTCCCTTATTCAGTCCCCTGTCTGAACACCTGCAGTGACTACACTCTAGTCTACCCCTTCCCTTTTACTGTAAGGACAATGTGTCAGGTTACCCTTGAAGGACCTTGTTTCGCTGTTCGCTTGGAAACATGCCCCTGTTGTACACTGAAAACAGCACCATATTTTAGGGTGTATGTGGCTGTTGAAACAACCACACAACTAGTCAATGCTACATCTGTTATTGTGAAGGAATAAAACTCTTTGGGAGAAAAATGAAGAAATCTTAAGATACTTTCTAGGATGGTGAAGTAATTGAATGTAATTTAATCTATCTTGTATGGAATAAACGGCATGTGCCTAACAGTCTTCTAATGTATTTATTGTCCACTTACAATTGAGATGTTTAAATGCACTTCAAATTTTTTGTTTTGATTTGTGTCTTCCAGGTAGTCCTCCAGTCGCGGGACTACAATGCCCTGACCATGAGTGTCATGGCGTTTGTAGCCATGATCTACCCCCTGGAGTACATGTTCCCGGTCATTCCCCTACTGCCCACCTGCATGGCCTCCGCTGAACAGGTATGTCAATCAAACCAATGACTGCAGTACTGGTAGTTGTAGTACTATTAGGATAACAAATAGAGGGCTGGAACCAGAGGTTGTGGATGGATTTCTTTTAAAGGGATGCACTTCTACACACTTAAAAAAAATAAAATATATATATATATATATATATAAGGAATTCCTGCACCCTAATTGATTGCCTTTGAAAGTTTCACTATTTTTTATTTGATTCATTTAGCAAATGTTATTGGCCATTGTCAGGGCATTTGTGATTGTAGTTGTAGAAGAAGAGATTAGTCCCTGTATTATGTTGGGAGTTTTACCTGGGAGTTGAATCCATGCCTAGTGAAGTTCTAGCTCCTCCTATTGGAGCTGTTCTTGCTTGTGTGCTGGTTTGATTTTGTCTGATTGTGACATCATTCTCCTTTTGTAGCTTCTCGCCCCCACCCCTTACATCATAGGTGTGCCTGCCAGCTTCTTCCTCTACAAATCAGATTTCAAAATGCCTGACGACGTGTGGCTCGTGGACCTGGACTGTAACAAGGTAAGTGCCCCAAAATGGAGGTGCGCTTCAGCGTCCCTGCCACGGTCTCTGCAGATCTATGCTATTCCTTCACAGATCTATGCTATTCTTTCGCTGATCTATGCTATTCCTTCGCATATCTATGCTATTCCTTCGCAGATCTATGCTATTCGTCTGCAGATCTATGCTATTCATCTGCTGATCAATGCTGTTCCCTACTCCATTTGAGTTCCATACAGCATTCTCTCTGATTGGGAGAGCATAGTCTAGACACTTGCTTGAGATGTCTTTATTTTCACTGCTAAATCCCTTTTTGGGGTTCAGTTCTCTCATTGTGACAGATATTGTGTTAGGCTAGATATCGACTTTATGCAGGAGGAAAAAACCTATCTCTTGTCATCCTCATTTCAGACTTGTGCAGAAACTGACTTCAACATAAAAGTCCTCCCACTCTATGAGACAGAGAGAGCGTCAGTGTTTTCAGAGTGCTAAAACACCCACCCACATCCCAGTCTGTCTTTCTAGGGAAAACACCTTCCGTCTCATATAGCCTCCTGTAGCTCAGTTGGTAGAGCATGGCGCTTGCAACGCCAGGGTTGTGGGTTCGATTCTCACGGGGGCCAGTGTGAAAAAATGTATGCACTCACCCTAACTGTAAGTCGCTCTGGATAAGAGCGTTTGCTAAATGACCAAAAAAAAATGGTGACTGATGTATGCTTTCATCATTTGAAGGGGTATTGTGTGCTCTTGTGAGTGTGAAGTGTACATGGTTGTTTTGCTACAATTTTACAATTTAAGCATGCTTTGTTGCTCCACAGGTCAAAGCACCCACCAATGCAAGCACCTACCCCCCTCTTCCCGAGCCAGAATCCACAGAACTCAAGAAACACCTGAAACAGGTAAATATAGCCTGTGCAACATACCCGATAGCACTATTTTCAGTTGTTGTTCACTAAGCATGTATGTTAGCACTGCCAACAGTTAAACTCCGTTTATTTCTACCTCTTGTATTGCTTTATTACATAAACAAACCAGCAATATTACGTATGTGTTATTAACTATTTGTTTTCAAGTGAACACCTTCTATCAGCTTTAGTATGTTTCAAGAGAGGTTTGATGAATTGCGCCAGGCACATCAGTGTCCTTGTCCTCTTGTCGTGTTGTATGTACTAACTATGTATATAGTGTGGGAGCATTGTTGAGTTAAGCATTGTAATGTCCTAATGAAAAAAGTGTTTTTTTTTTGTTTTCTGTCTTTTCTTTGCATGCGCTAGCTCTTGGAGGTGAAAGCAGATACTAGGTCTTACTCCCTGGGACCTCAGTAACAGCTGTAGCAGTATAACTATCCAAATCCTCTAAGCCCAGAACCTCAAATAACAATACGTAGATTAGAAGCTGATTCTGATTCATAAACCTCTTTCCTCATGTTGTGAAATGCCAATCAAAAATTTCGCTGTAGTACCACATCACAGTTTACCACCTTGAATTATCAGTGAACATCTAGTAACCCCCACCCACCATCTTGACATCAAGCTATCATTAGTACATTTTGCCATTAACTATTCCTACCAACATTGTCATCATCTAAGTTTTGAATTTATTTGATTTTTATAGTGCATATTAAGCACAAGACGCTTTATGAAGAAAAGTTAAATGACAAGAACAACAAAACATATACATCCACCACATTTGAACATGCTAGGCGTAATTCATCATCAACATTAAAATGCATCTCAACTCGTCACCAAATCCAAACCTAGTAACCCCAATTTGAATCCCCAATCATACCTCATCATGTTGAAAATCCCTGCATATCATACGTTGTTGATATGCTTTGAATCAGAACCAGTGCAGTATTTGTGTGTGATACACTTGGCCCTATCCCAGAGTGTGCATGCGATTGATTAAGATAGACCTGTGTGTTGGCAGAGCCAAAAATCTGTTGTGGTAGACAAGCCCATTTGAGGAAAAGATATGGGTAAAGGTGAGTTTTCATAGGTTCTATTGTTTTAAGGGTTAAAGCAGTCCTCAGCTCTCCAAAAAAGTAACAAACAAGTGGTAGCTGGTAGGTCCTTGCAGTCCTGCACAGAGAATGGGTTAGTATACACTGAGTGTACAAAACATTAGGTACACTTCCTAATATTGAGTTGCACCCCCCTTTTGCCCTCAGAACAGCCTCAATTCATCGGGGCATGGACTCTACAAGTGTCGAAAGTGTTCCACAGGGATGCTGGGCCATGTTGACTCCAATGCTTCCACAGTTGTGTCAAGTTGGCTGGATATCTTTTGGGTGGTGGACCATTCGTGGAAAACCCAGAAGCGTTGCAGTTCTTGACACACTCAAACCTGTGCGCCTGGCACCTACTACCATACCCCGTTCAAAGGCACTTAAATATTTTATCTTGCCCATTTACCCTCTGATTGGCACACATGCACAATCCATTTCTCAATTGTCTCAATGCTTAAAGAACCTTCTTTACCCTGTCTCCTCCCCTTCATCTACACTGATTTGAAGGTGGATTTAATAAGTGACATCAATAAGGGATCATAGTTTTCACCTGGATTCACCTGGCCAGTCTGTCATGGAAAGAGCAGGTGTTTGTAATGTTTTGTACACTCAGTGTATGTCAGCATCTAACAGGTTAAAGAGATGGGAGAATTTGAGTTGGGGGTGTACGGACAGTGTAAACAAAAAGCCAAAAGTATTTTACATTATTTTTCGTTATTGTCAAGAGATCTGCTCCCTTCTGTGTCTCAGTATCACCTCTCCATCGTAGCCACTGGTTATCCTCCCAGTTGGTAACCATCGATCGTCTCTCTTCAGTGGCTAACTTGTGTTGGGTGTGGTGTGGTGCATTACTGTTCCTTTTTGTGTGTTGTTTTGTGTGTGTTTGTGTGTCTCTCTCTCTCTCACTTGTCTCTGTCATGGTTTGATCTCTGTAAATGTGTTTGTTTTTCTTCCTCTCTTGCACCTCCTCTTCTCTCTCGTCCTCTCTACTTCATTCTCTCTCTCTCTCTTGTTCTCTGGCTATGTCCCAATTCTCTGAAACTGCACCTTTCACTTAGCTGAAAGGGCTGAATGTGAAAGCAACATGGAGGCATCTACATCTCCCCACTAGCCCACTTATTGGCTAGTCAAGGTTCCCACGTTGCTTTCAAGCATCCTGTCCTTTCAGCAGTTTAGTAGTCAGGATTGAGAGGGAGATTAGGAAAGGAATCCATTTCAAGGGAATTGGACACATAGCCTCCCTATCTTGACCCTTTTTGTCATGTGTGGTTTCAATTCTGCTCAGCAATTGGTCAGCTCAGCCCCTTTTCATGTGATCCTCTTCCTGGCATCTCTTGTCCTCCTCCCCTTCCCTAGTGTCTGGTTAGGTTGACCGTGATCACCCAAAAGCAGATCTTCTCCTCTGACAATAAGGTTTCTAATTTCTCCTTCTATGGAATGTGCCATGCTCCTGTGCACGGATATTCTTCCTCACCAAACTTAAATATTTTTGTTGTTGTTGCTTGTTATTTTTCAGTTTTCTCAAGTGTCATACACTATTGTTGAGATGTTGTAACAGACTGGTGGCATAGAGAGATATCTCGTAATAGGTCGTTTTTGCAGACCCACCACTGGCTGCTTAGTTCTGGCGAGCATGCCTGAATGTATGCACATCTATCTTGTCATCAGTGAGTGTCCTTGTAAGCAAACACAGTGGATATGCAGATTTTGCTGACTGACCTGGCCATCAAACGATCCACTGTGCTAACATTGTGCAAAACCCTGAATGAGTCAGCAGCAATCCCAGAGTTGCTAGTGAATTCCCTCTGCTGTTACTTCTCCCCTCAACCTCCCAAATGACGCTCCCCATTTCAGGCATCTGCAAAAACATGCACTCCTCAGATTAATTTGCTGGGAAACAGGCTTCATTTTGTCCCACACTCTCACCTGTCAGCTAATAACATAATCACATTGTGAGTCCTCTTAGCTTAGTCCTTGTTTTATTAATTATTATTCTCAAATGAGAACTTATATCATACAGACAAAAAATATTAAAGCAATAAAAAAATACATAAAATACAAAAAATAAAAAGTATTAACAAATAAAGGGGTTAACCAAATTTTTGAGGTCTCCGAACCCTGTACTAGTATCTTGCACCGTTTTGAACCCCAAACAGACAGTTCCACACTGGTCCTAGTGAGACCATTCTGTTGCACTACCCTTCAGCTGATGCCTGAGGTGAGAGTGCCCCCTAGTGGGGCCGAGTGACCCCTCATCTCATCTCCACGACAGTGTGTTGATTAAAACCTTTGTCACCTCTACCTGCTCCAGGCCCTGGCCAGCATGAGTCTCAACACCCAGCCCATTCTGAACCTGGAGAAGTTCCAGGAGGGCCAGGAGTTACCTCTGCTCCCCCCCGGCCAGAACAAGGCGTCGCCCTCCTCCACCGAGTTCAACCCCCTCATCTACGGCAACGACGTGGACTCTGTGGATGTGGCCACCAGGCAAGGCTTGAGCAATGTTTCTCTGTCCCTTTTGCAAGTAGATCTCATATTATCCATGCAAGGCAATTTGTGAGGTTGGTTACATTTTTTTACTTTGAGCCTAGCAGAATAATCCAGTCAGGACCTATACACTCCTCCATTTGATTTAGTCTGTGAATATTTTAGATATTTTATAGATATGAAGGGCTATTTACATATGCACAATTTATGGATTGACCCCGTTTCCACTTGAAATTCCTAAAATCTGAATTGAATATGACTCAACAATGTCATGAAACAATGTTTCATTTGAGCCTCATATCAAATACAAATGTATCTCGTATGTACATCTGATAAACAAGAAAGCTTTTCTGAATTTAATGACTAATTGAAGCGTTAACACACTCACCTTCCCTTCCTTCTCCAACAGGGTTGCCATGGTTCGATTCTTCAACTCCCCCAACGTGCTCCAGGGTTTCCCAGATGCACACACGCACGCTGCGCCTCTTCCCCGGCCTGTGGTGGCATTTCCAGGCCACGTCCTTCCTGGCCGCGGCCCCGCCGCTCAGGCTCGCTGAGAAGCTGTCGCACACCCAGGCCGTGGAGTACTATGGCGAGTGGGCCCTCAACCCCACCAACCTGGCCTTTCAGAGGATCCACAACAGTAAGTCCCTTACCCTAGCCTAACACACCTGCTGTACTGCATATACCATGCACTGACTGACAATTGGTGTATTTCTGTTTAGACTCGAACCATACTGTGCTAGCTTGGATATTTATAGGGTGAAGTAAAGTGTAGCCCTTTACACTCTACTGTATACCGGGTTGAAAATGGCAGATTTGTGCACTAATTGTCTAAATTGGAACGTAGTGGCTGTAACAGTAACATGCTGTACATGACGTTAAAGCTCTGGCTCTGCACTTCACAGCTACTGTACTGGGTTTTGACTGACAGACGTTCTGAACTTGAGCACCGTGCCTACTAGAAGTTGCCCCCATCCCCCTCCTGGTAATTAGGCAACTTTGGCACATTTTGAGTTGTCTGAGGGAAATGCTGTAAATTAAGATCACTCAATGTATTTTGAAAGATGTGACGTTTGAGGATTATAATAAATACCGCTTTGATGTCATAAAGCAAGTCCAAATGTGCACTTCACATTTCTAAATCATAAAACTCATATAGGGGTGTCAATGTTTATGGTCACTGTTTGAGTGTACAGTTACAGAGATAACATGGCGTCATACCCTAGGTTGTTCTGATCAGAATGAGCATATGTTTGTTTATTGTGAAGAAAATTTGCCGCTAGGACACGCAGCTGAATGCACTAATGCCTCCTTTCTATGCCCACCAAAATTATGATCTGTTTCTCGGAATTGACTTGTGAAAGCCTAACACTGTAAGATTTGTATTTTATAACTTAACTAGTCATGTTGGCAATAGAACCAGCTTTCAAATCATGCCCATCTGACCCAGATTGCGATTTATAATGGACTGTTTTTGGATTGCGTAAACAGCAACAGTAATTGTGTAATTGCAGGGTTGTGTTCCAAGCAAAACGACTACAAGTGTTGTTGCTACAGTTCCTCAACGGCACAGCAGGAGAGCTCAAAAGTACCTTTATAGTTGAAGACTCTTCTTTTGAGTCATAAAAGTGCATTGAAATTGCTTAGGAACTGTGCAAACTTTAGAAAGGTGTCCTCTCACTCAAACCCATGTCATTTTTTGTGTTATGTTGCACCCACCCCACATTTTCCAGGAATAGTCTTATCATGTTATTGAATGTATCCAGAGTATTTACAAATGCAGCAAAAGTACAGTAAATGTAAAATGCACATGAAATCAACAGTGTAGTGTTTGGATTCAGTCTTGTGTCAGGTGAACTGTTGTGTAATCACCTTTGGTCTAATAATCTTCCAATTATCTCAAACTGTTCTCTTTCAATTGCTACCATTGTTACGTATATGCTTTTCAATTTCTTCTGTGAGAAACATTTCAATTTATCCCTATCCATATAGGCCAATTTCCCACGTGTGTAAAGGGATAAGTAAAGTGATTTATGCTATCAATTAATGCACCTTTCTTTAGGTCAAATGTGAATATACACTCAGTGTACAAAACATTAGGAACACCTTCCTAATATTGAGTTGCACCCCCTTTGCCCTCAGAACAGCCCTCAATTGCGGGGCATGGACTCTACAAGGTATTCAAAGAGTTCCACAGGGATGCTGGCCCATGTTGATTCAAATGCTCCCCACAGTTGGCTGGATGTCCTTTGGGTGGTGGACCATTCTTGATACACACAGCAAACTATTGAGTGTGGAAAATCCAGCAGCGTTGCAGTTCTTGACACAAACCGGTGTGCCTGGCACCTACTACCATACCCCGTTCAAAGGCACTTAAATATTTTGTCTTGCCCATTCACTCTCTGAATGGCACACATACACAATCCATGTCTCAATTGTCTCAATTGTCTCAATTGTCTCAAGGCTTAAAAATCCTTCTTTAACCTTTATCCTTCCCTTCATCTACACTGACTTGAAGTGGATTTAACAGGTGACATCAATAAGGGATCATAGCTTTCACCTGGATTCAACTGGTCAGCCTGTCATGGAAAGAACAGGTGTTCCTAATGTTTTGTGCACGCTGGTATATTTCTATGAGCGATACAGGCAGTTTGAAGGTTTTGTTGTGTTTCTGAGCGTACCTCTGTGTTCTGCAGACGTGTATGACCCATCTTTGATCGGAGACAAGGGCAAGTGGTACGCCCACCAGCTGCAGCCAGTGTTCTACCGCGTGTATGACGGCAGCTCCCAGCTGGCCGAGGCTATGAGCGGACCCCCTAGAGGATGAGGCCAACGACTCGGACCCCACAGACGACAGGTAAAACACAGACCCTTCCACAGTTGGAAGGTATAACTGGTTCTTGATACTACTGCTATAACATAATTGGCAAAATGTTAAGTTAAAGAATTTTTTTCAGTGCCAGGTACTGTCAAAGGTCTAAAAGCACTTTTGCAATGTTGCATGTTAGTGCGCCATTTAGCTGCATATAAAAACTAGATCTGAAGGGAGGTCCTTTCCAGTGTCTGATCTGTGAGTTCTCTGTGTATGTGCATCATGTGTGTTTGTGTGTGTGCAAGTGCGGCCGACGGAGACATTGCAGCAGAAGCAGCAGCATGGTAGGCTATAGAATGTAGATAGACAACACATTAGCCACTAGATGGCGAACTCTAAACATTAACTAGTATATTTGCTAGTTAGCTCAATAGTTAGCTTGCTAGTCTTGCTAGAAATGATGTATCAGTTGAGGTTAATTTGAGTCTGAGATAAAGGTTTACTTAGCTTTTTTCAGTTAGCCTTCTGTAGACGTGTAAGGTGTCACCAAGATGGCGTCCGGGTAATGCCACTCTGTTTTGTCTCTGTGGCAGTGACAGCGAGGCTGGCTACGATGACTCCAGCTCATCCTACTCGTCACTTGGAGACTTGGTGAGCGAAATGATCAAATGTGACATCCAAGGGGACACGCCGAAGTAAGTATCTGTGCCATTTCACCAGGGCTGCATTTACACGCAGGAAACCAATTCTAATATGTTGCCCAATTATTGGCAAAGAGCTGATTTTGATTTGACCAATTTGCAAAAAAACACAAAAAAACTAATTGGGCTGCCTGTGTAATTTGCAACCAAGAAACACCCAGCTTACACATACTTATTGTTATGACAAAACTGTCAGTTCCCCGTATTATAATAACTGACAATTGTTTATCTTGTCAAATGGTAACCAAAAAATGACCAATTCCTTTCAGAAACAGCCACTAGCTAAACATTTTGTTTTGTGACCCTTTGGTCATCAATACCAACTAATATCTGTCTTCCGGTGTTGTAGACCTGGATCCCCCCCTACCCACGCTGACTGGGAGACGCCAGCGAGGTGGGAGTTCCAGGACTTCCAGGAGTTCAAGGGAGGAGAGGGTCCCCTCCCCGAAGAGAAGGCACTGCCCGAGGGGGCGACGGAGCTCCTGAATCCTCTTGATGGACAAGCCCTCCGCTCGAGCTCCAGCACAACCGCCAGCTCCAGCCCAAGCACAATCATCCAGAGTCAACAATGTCAGTGAACTGCTCATTTTACACGAGTATAAAATTATGCAGTTAACACAAGTTAGCAACTGACATTTTTGGCAACTGACGTTGAATTTGTTCATAACTCTTAACCATGAGAACATAATGGCAATAATTATATTTTTGCTTGAGATTTTCCTTTTCTTCTTCCTCCTCATAAAGTGGCAATCTTGTGTATTTAGTATCAACCATTAGTGACCACTGATTGATGTTAATTGTGTCCCAGGAGCAGGCAGAACCAGTGGAAATGGAGGCGTTGGCCAGTGCAGCTCTACAGAACTCTGTCCCGGGATTGGGTGCGCCGCCCTTCTCCAGACTTCCCCAGACGCCTGACCGGTGGGACAAGCCAATAAGAAGGGCGAGTACGACAACCCCTACTTTGAGCCTCAGTATGGCTTCCTGCTGAGGAGGACACTGAGGCAGAAGACCAAGAGGAGACGTACACGCCCGGTTCAACCAGAACCTCAATGGCAAGAAGTATGTTACAACACACCTACGCCATAACATTGTACACACAAACAAGCATCATAAACCACACATTCTGAAAACGTCAACAAAAAAAAGTGATGTATACAGGAGGAAAAAGTATTTGATCCCCTGCTGATTTTGTACGTTTGGCCACTGACAAAGAAATGATCAGTCTATAATTTTAATGGTAGGTTTATTTGAACAATGAGAGACAGAATACAACAACAAAATCCAGAAAAACGCATGTCAAAAATTTTATAAATTGATTTGCATTTTAATGAGGGAAATAAGTATTTGACCCCCTCTCATTCAGAAAGATTTCTGGCTCCCAGGTCTTTTATACAGGTAACGAGCTGAGATTAGAGCACACTCTTAAAGGGAGTGCCCTAATCTCAGTTTGTTACCTGTATAAAAGACACCTGTCCACAGAAGCAATCAATCAATCAGATTCCAAACTCTCCACCATGGCCAAGACCAAAGAGCTCTCCAAGGATGCTCAAGGGACAAGATTGTAGACCTACACAAGGCTGGAATGGGCTACAAGACCATCGCCAAGCAGCTTGGTGGAAAGGTGACAACAGTTGGTGCGATTATTCGCAAATGGAGAAGAAACACAAAAGACTGTCAATCTCCCTCGGCCTGGGCTCCATACAAGATCTCACCTTGTGGAGTTGCAATGATCATGAGAACGGTGAGGAATCAGCCCAGAACTACAGGAGGATCTTGTCAATGATCTCAAGGCAGCTGGGAACATAGTCACCAAGAAAACAATTGGTAACACACTACGCCCGGTGAAGGACTGAAATCCTGCAGCGCCCGCAAGGTCCCCCTGCTCAAGAAAGCACATATACAGGCCCGTCTGAAGTTTGCCAATGAACATCTGAATGATTCAGAGGAGAACTGGGTGAAAGTGTTGTGGTCAGATGAGACCAAAATCAAGCTCTTTCGCATCAACTCAACTCACCGATGTTGCCTATGACCCCAAGAACACCATCCCCACCGTCAAACATGGAGGTGGAAACATTATGCTTTGGGGGGTGTTTTTCTGCTAAGGGGACAGGACAACTTCACGGCGTCAAAGGGACGATGGACGGGGCCATGTACCATCAAAGCTTGGGTGAGAACCTCCTTCCCTCAGCCAGGGCATTGAAAATGGGTCATGGATGGGTATTCCAGCATGACAATGACCCAAAACACATGGCCAAGGCAACAAAGGGAGTGGCTCAAGAAGAAACACATTAAGGTCCTGGAGTGGCCTAGCCAGTCTCCAGACCTTAATCCCATAGAAAATCTGTGGAGGGATCTGAAGGTTCGAGTTGCCAAACGTCAGCCTCGAAACCTTAATGACTTGGAGAAGATCTGCAAAAGAGGGAGTGGGACAAACTCCCTCCTGAGATGTATGCAAACCTGGTGGCCAACTACAAGAAACGTCTGACCTCTGTGATTGCCAACAAGGGTTTTGCCACCAAGATACTACGTCATGTTTTGCAGAGGGGTCAAATACTTATTTCCCTCATTAAAATGCAAATCAATTTATAACATTTTGATATGCGTTTTCTAGATTTTGTTGTTGTTATTCTGTCTCTCACTGTTCAAATAAACCTACCATAAAAATTATAGACTGATCATGTCTTTGTCAGTGGGCAAACGTACAAAATCAGCAGGGGATCAAATACTTTTCCCCCCTCACTGTACACTCATAAACATACACACACCCAATTAAGTCTCTCAGCTTCTGAATTCTGCATCTGTGATATGCCTCTGGTGTAGCAGTCGAAACACGCTAACAGAACGTGACACTCCCCCAGACCTCTAACACCTTTCTGCTCCACAGAGCCCAACGCCCCCTGAGGCCCAGCAGCCTAAAGCTGCCTGAGAGTCGGACGGAGAGGGCGACTCCCGCAACAGTTCTCCAATCTCCAACAACAGCAGCGATGGCTTTGGGGGCCTCATGTCCTTTGCTAGTGAGTCTTCTCAAACCAGGGTCATTTCAGTTGTATGATAATCACAGATCTGAAAGGGCTGGATAGGTGACAGTTACACCTTGTCCTCCAAAGCGAGTTTTTGCCCTTCTGTGTTCATCTATCCTGTCTCACGAGATCTTTGAACACTGAAGGGGGAATGTGAAAGGTTACCCAGCAGGCAATACTAGTTGCTGGTCTTCTCAATCAGGAAGACAACCAGAAATGTACAGTTTAGCAACCAGAAATTGACAATATTTGCCAGCTATGTACAGATTGAAATGGAAGTTGACGTTGGGCTGCAAATCATCATGGGTATTGACTATAGGATGGTCAAATGTTGGTTTCTTTGCGAGACTTCATCGGTCATCAGCGACTCTCTCTCACAATCACTGCAGGCAATCTATACAAGAACCACGTGCAAACCAGCTTCAGCCTCTCCAACCTGTCTGTCCAACAAGGGTGGCTCTGAGGGAGAAGGCACGCTGGGACTGGGCCCTTCCCCAATCTAAAAGGTACAGTACTAATGCAGCCCTTTGCCCTGTTTTGTCCACCTTTCACGTTATCTTCACTCATCCTTCATTTCTCTTTTTCTCTGACCTTTATCCATCTCATCTCCTTCTCCATTTCACTCGCTGTGGCTGTATTCAATTTTTGTGCCCTACAGCAGATTGCAGTCAGGTTTGTCAGTTGAAGGCAGTAGGGGCAGGCTGTCTTACTAAAACAATGCCCTTTCAAAGTACAAAAGGGTTGTCATACAGCTCTTGCAGTGGTTATAAAGTATAAATGTTTTTGTTTGTCATGGGCATAAAAATTATAATATTTCGCGTGCAAAATCACCAGAGTGCAAATTTCTGTCAATATTTTATACACCGTATGTCATGACTATGCTATTTATCTTGATAAGACACATTGAGCATAAGCTATTCCCATATGAAGTCATCTTAATCATTTAAAGTAACTGTCCAGTGTTTGCAGATTTATTTTTAAAATATGACCTATAATTAATTACAATATGAGGGAAATAGCTTTAATTCCATTTTTTTTTAAAGTATGTTCAAAAGCAGCTTTTCATGTTTGAATTATGTGGGCATACCCCAACAGAATGGTGTCGGTGTATACCAGTCATTAAAACTCGCTTAGACCGCTGATTCGGCCAGCTCAGCCAATGAGCCAACATGTCATGTTCTATGAGGAAATAGAAAGCATTATTTTAGAAACGGCAAGCATTTATGAAAATGTTTGACTTTTTGGGTCGGGGTTTTGAAGTGTTTTTTTCTCCAATTTACATGCTTTGTTAACAACATTATTTGGGTATGAGTTAACAGAATATTTACTTTTAAAAGTAAGATTTTCACTGGACAGTTAGGCCTATCTTTAACCTGATGTGGAGAAGGAAGGAGAGTAGATGACATAATGATGTGTGACTGACTGACATGTGTGGGAACTTCTTTAACTGTCCAGCATATTACTTCCTCAGAGGCTGTTGCTTTGTTTGCACTAAGTAGAGCAGCCAGGAGTAGTATTGACGGTATGTCATGCTGAAATGTCCTGGCAAGCCAGTTTAGGCTACACAGTATAGACATTTATTCAACTTTATATTGTATATTTTACCTTCTTTCCTTTTTGCCTTTTCCCCTCTTAATTATTTTATTTTTATTTTACAAAATATAGAATATTTTAATTTTGACGTAGAGGAGGAAATTGAGGAAGGTTTGTAGAATTCTTTATTTTTATAATATTTTTTAGAATGAATAGACTTTCATTCTAAATGTTGTATGTTGTCCCCCTCTGACTGCATGTTGATGTATGGCATTAGGTGGATATTGAGGACCTGACAAAAGTTAGCATTTTCTCTCAAGAGTACCCTGTTTTCCAATGTTCCCAATCCCACATGGTTGCCTGAATGTTATGGGAACATTTGTGAGAGAAAATAAGAAATGCATGTGTTAAACTCAATGGCCCCACGCTGTTTGGGACAGCTGACCATAGCAAACCAACGTTTGTTTTTTTTCCTTTGATGATGATTTGTTTTGTCTTGACTGTTCAGATGACAGCCCGGCTAGTCCGGGTAGGCCCGGGTCCAGACAGTCCGGGTATGTTATTGTCTGGTGTGGTAGTTTGTTTTACCCTTACAACTAGCTCCATCTTTGACTCATATTCGACCCTACCTATCTGAGTCCATATTACTCAGGTTGCATACTAGGAGATATATCTGTATTTTCATTCATGTATATCCATATCCCTTCCCTTTTGTTTCCTTGTTAGTTCTGCTCTGTTTGGTGGGAGTGATGCGCTATGATGCACACATTTATAAGACGACAGATCTCTTAATTTGCATACATATTATCCCCTTCATGTGGCATTTTCACAGGAATTTGGTGTTTTTCTCATGGTTTCCCGGCAGAGTTGGGGTCAAGTCCGTTTTCAATTCCACTCAATATTTGAGGATGAATTGACTTTCCAGTTCCTGAGATGGCAAATTACCTATCACTTTCTATGAGGATTTTTCATTTTATCGATTGAAGTACAATTGATTACCCAAGTGAACTGGAATTTAAATGAAACTGACATGACACCTGATCTCCTTGCTCTGTGCAGTCTGTTGCCTTGCTTGCTCGCTTGTATCGGTGGCTCTCCATCGTTTTGTGTGTTCTCCGGCTGAGGTCTCTGTGTGGTCAGAGGGCCCCATAAACTGTGCTCTTCTGGACATAGACACTTAAAATTGGCAAATGCTTTCTCCCACCCCCTAGATGGAATTAAAATATATTGGGATCCTAACAAAAGTAGCCTAAATCACCACATGTAAGATTGGTCTTATGACATTTCATGGCTATAACCTTTTGAGGTTAAGTCACAACAAAAATGTGCTGCCCCCTTCCTTGGTCTGTCTCCCTCACTCTTTCCTTTTCTCCCGTCTCTATTTTCTGCTCTCTTTGTGCACTGGTCAGTGTGTTTGCTGTGCATGTGTGTTGTGGGTTGATGTTCAGACTGGTTCATAGGTCTGGGCCGGTGTCCTCTCTGTCCTCTTTCCACTTCTCTGCACTAATTCTGGGTTTTGTGTCCAGTATTTGGACTAAATTCTCTAATGGAGATAATTACAGAGGCCGGCCCGGGAGCGGAGAAGGTGGGTTCCGCCCTTTTAAACTGTGGTGGGCTGCATGCTTCTCCTAGCCAGTCAACTACATCTCCCAGGATCCTCCCTCGCTCACCCTCCTCTGTCACCTGGACATGCACCATCGAGAGATCATTCATACGTCATACATCGAGTCTGTCCTGCTTGTCTTTCACCATCCACAGTGACTGTTGCCCCATTCACTAACCTTTGCAGAGTCACTCCACCCATCCACACATCTTTGTATTAGTTTGGGTTGGGCCCTCGGGAAGTTAGCTTGTTAGAAGCTGTGCAACCCATATTAACAATTGCCATAGGTGATGCCATTCATTTTTTTTTGGTGCAAACCTAAGTCTCTGCATTCCACAGTATTGTATGGACCTGACAAGATGTTGATCTCGAGTTGGTCAACATCAGCTCCATTATTGTCCAAGCCAAGCAAGAAGCTATATTTGCTTGTTTGGCCACCTCTTTGGTCTCACACATACACACCTAGACCTCCCATCACCTTGCCAGTGGAGGTATGCCTTAGCACAATCAAAACTGCTACCCTGCAGGTAAGGCAGACATCATTCTTCCAGTGCTGTGAGTTAGAGTTTTAAACACTGTTTCATTGATAATGTGAATTAAGGAGAGCAGTCTCGCAGCACCAAGAGTGCTGTTCTGTCTTAATTCCTAAACTCATAGTCACCGGTTTTGGATTGGAGTTGTCATTGGACACTTAGTTGGCTTGTGGTTACTGTCGAGCATATGTACCAGTACCACAGTGATCGAATGGAAGGGAATTATTTGAAGTGCTGTGATGCATGTTGTAATAACTAATGGATGATATTTTGGAAAATGTGGGGTAAAAATGGCATCGTTGTCAGGTGAGGTCTTTGGTAACATCGCGGTCATAGAGCCTTACGCAATGCTACAAAAATCGGATATACCGACAGCCGATTTGTTTATGACAAGGACCCAATACATTTTTGGTGGATGTATTTATTTGTATCCTCACTTTCAAGACATTACCTTTAGCCTAAATGTTCAAAGTGTCAAACAGGCTACCCACTGGCTACCCACTGGGCAAAAAAACTGGTTGAATCAACATTGTTTCCACGTCATTAAAAGGTGTGATGTGGAAAACTGATTGGATTTGCAAAAAGTCATCAACGTAAGGGAATCAAATGTTCTGTTGATTTCACGTTTAATTCACGTTAGTTGACAACTAAACCAAATGTAAATCAAAATAGATGTTGAACTGAGAGGTCTGCCCAGTGGGTAAGCTTATGTAGAGCGCAACAATATTATAATCAGTTTGAATAATAATATTGTTCACAGGCCCAAACCCTGCAAGTGATCCACCACACTTTTGTATTCCATTGCACCTGTGTGTTTATGAGTGTCTGTCTAACTGGTGGTACAAGGTGACTAACAGTATGAACACTACAGTGTATCTTTCCGTTAGCCGGTGTGTGTGATTGTCGACCCATCCCCAATTTTTTTCGTTCTTTTTCTGCATGACACATAACTTGTCTGTCTTGTTGCCATGCAGATCCCGCCTCCAATCTGACCTCACCTCTGTTCTCTGCTAATGTGTGATGCCAAAAACACAGCGCCATGTTGACTCTTTCTGCTTGTGACGTCCCATTTCCGATCTCCCTCCCCTTAAGTGTCTGAATATGAAACCTGTAGCTCAGCTAGTTCATTAGCTAGTGTCCTGCCACCGAAAATTGATGTGTGTGTGTGTCTTTTCATGTATGCAGAGGATGTGTGCCATCTTCTTTGTCTATTGGTCTTTGATGTAGTTATCTAATTAGTACATCGTAGACTATGTGTAATTGGTGGCTTTCGGTAGTAGAAATGTATAAGCCTCCTGCTCAAGTCAACTGGTATTTCTGTTTGTATGTCTCTGAACTTGTCGTTGGCTTATGGCTTTCTGTGTTTCCATGGTATTTACTGTAGAGACCTCCCACTGTTCTGATATGGCTCCCTGCAGGAGGAGCCCGCGGTCCCCAGGGCCCTCGTTGACCAGAAGTGTCAGTCATTAAGCACAGTCCCACGGTCAAGAGAGAGAGTCCCCTCGGCCCCAGGCGTCGTAAACACCAGGTAACAGACCCCTATGAGACTGTATTACCCAGGACATTGCTGTCATGGCATTCTTTGACAACTCATGTGACGACATTGTACTTTGAATTAGTTTACCACCTTCATGGCATAATGTCTTCATGGTATAATGTTGGCCATCAAAACAAAAGCTGGTTGTCATAAACTTTCTTGCCAATATAATGTCAAATGACAGACCTGGATAGGTGATATATCAACCCCCTTTAGGAGAAGGGTTGTCTAACTTAAGAGCCAATGGTGACATATACAAAAAAGGGGAGTGTGATCGGAGTGACTGAACCAGAGCTGTGTCTGTCCCAGTGAGAACCAGCAGTTCCTGGAGGTGGTGCAGAGTGTGCTGGAGGGCCAAGGCGTGGGCTGGCTCAACATGAAGAAGGTGCGCCGCCTGCTGGAGAACGAGCAGCTGCGCGGTCTTCGTGCTGAGCAAGCTGAACCGGACCGTCCAGTCAGAGGAGGATATCAGGCAGGAGGTCATCCGTGATGTGGTGAGTGGCTCCACCCACCCAGGTGGGGAGAAAGGGAACGGGGGCAAGCGAGGGGGAGAAATAACATTTTAATTATGCGTTTTTAACCTTGGTTTTGAATTAAAGCTGAATAACAGCTTACAATTAAATTGCGTGTGTGTGTGGTGTACTCTTCAGGAGATTAGCAGGAAGGTGTACAAGGGCATGTTAGACATACTGAAGTGCACCGTTTTCTAGTCTGGAACACTCGTACACCAATGCCGGGCTTGGAGGCATGGCCAGCGTCTTCGTTCTGCTGGAAATAGCACGCACCCCACTACCAAACCAAAAGGTAACGTTCAGAAAACCATACTCCACTGAAAGTGTCAACATTTTCTCTCAAAGGACACATTCAATTCAGCATGCATGTCCCCCTCCCAAAACTATGACTTAACTATTTCCTCTGAGAAAATGAAAGGTACTGATGCTTGATTCTGTTTGAAAACAAAGAAGTGCTTAACAGGCGTTTCTATACTCCACTTATTTAAAGGCAACATAAGTATCGGATAGGAAAGATGTGCAATCTGGATAATTTCTGGGTCACTTTTTTTTATCAACTCATTTGAAAAGTAAGCAATATGTTTTTACAGGCAGTGAGTTCTGGTTCAATCTCTGAGTCAGTACCACCAACGATGCCTCATTTTTTAGGTAACTTTGCAGTTTAATTAAGCATTCACCGAGCGAATTTGGGTCATAAGAGCAGAAGAGAAACAACTAGGGATGTGACAAACGATAAGAACATTTAAACAATTCCACTCAAATTCACAATGACAGTTTCTGCTGCTGCCAGCAACGGGTTGGGTCTCGGTGCGTACCCCTTTCAGATCTTTAAGCATTGCGCCTCTACTACCATTACTGTACCTCAATTCCACCTTGCAAAGTTTACATTTCCTTCTCATTTAACTTCTTAAAGTATTGCAATACAGGACTTTGCTGCTGTTGCTTGCCTTTCTGCCATTTTTCCAACTGTTAACGACTTGATGTCGTAGTGGTGGAGAGTCGACTCCAAAATAATTGATTCCTCGACTCCTGCATGTCGACTCCCATTTCTAAGTGTTAAGATTAAATTCCGCTAGGAATCGACTCCTAGAAGATTCAGTATTTTTTGGAACGGAAGAGACTGATTAGTTGCCGTACTTCCGAGAATAATCATCTTCTTCAATGAGGTTTAACGGCGGTTGGCATCCAATTTGTTGCATTACCACCTACTAGACTGGAGTACAACTCCCTTATATTTTGCTTGAAAAATAAAATAAAGAAATACCCTACCATCTACTAACACTACACTCACAAATTCAAAAATTATTATTAATAATGAACACCACCCTACTCCACTATTTAAATATATTCATTCCTACCTCATGCCCTCAACCTGAAATGATGGGACATCACCACTTAACACTCCCTGTAACTCTTCTGATGTCAAGTCTGCACACCCAAATACCTCTCTGCAGCTGCCACCACAACCCCTCAATTTTCTTCGACTTACGTTCCATCCCTGCAGTACAATTAATAACCATTGCTATAAATGCTAAAAATCCAATCTTACTGAAACATATATCACTTGTTGGCCTATCCCTCGGTACTGGTACAAATCTACTACTCTCACCACTCCCCCTTAACTCCTCTTTCTCTACTTTCTTCACTGCCTCAGCATATGACAACTTCTTCACTACTTTTACCCTGGAAGCCTCAACCTGCTTCTCTCAGAGACGGGACATTTCTGATCCCCAGCCCCATGGCCACCCCTACAATTAGCACATACCACTACTTTCCCCAATGCTACATTCCTTTGTTTCATGCCCTTCTGCACACTTCTCACACCTTGGAACCTCCCTCCTACATACTGCTGCCACATGCCCATAAGTTTGACACCTGTAACATCGTAATGTGATTTCGGCACATAAGTTCGTACAGGATAACTTTATATATCCTAACCTTCACTTTGTCAGGCAAAGACTCAACATCAAAACTCAAAAGAACAGACAATGACTCTTCTGTTTCCCCACTCTCGCCACCCTGTTTACATCGCACCCAAACGACGAGCATCACAAACACCGGGAATCTTCCCCTTCAGTTGGTCAGTTTCACATTTACCGCTACCCCAGTAATCACTCCTTTCAATGGCGCCCTTTTCTTGAGAGCGAAACAATTCACAATTCTTTCCCGTTTGTTTAACTCTGAGCGCCTCTCCCTCTGCCCAACAGAAACACAAACAATTAGCACTAGACCACTTCTGGTTACCCTACTTCTGAGAATACAAACACTCGCATCTTTCATAGCTAGCTAAGCGAGAGACGGAGAGAGAGGGAGGGTCATAGTATAGACAGGTCTGTCACCAGGCAGACAGTCAGAACCGTGCACTAGGCCTATCTATCGGCAATCAAAAGCTGTATCCTCCAAATGTCTTGGCTTACAATGTCTCGCAACTTCAGTAAAGCAGGGCCTATCATCAATGAATAAGCTAGGATATTCTCACACAACAGACCGAAGACTGAACACACACTGCATCATTAGCGAAGAGAAAGAGCAGGGGTGTGTGTACTAATTAGTCCAAATAGTTGTAAAACTTTTGCAACTAAAACAAGTTTCTATTGGACAAATGCAAGTAGTTCCTCCCTGTTTGTTCCGTTTAAGAACAGTTTTGCAACAGAATCGACGTAATGAATACACCCCAGGCGAGCCAGCGTGATGGAGAGCGAGGAGGGCAGGCAAGAAAAAAACGTTGCATAGACGGATTGGTTGTTTAGCAAAATGGCGTGTGCAACTATGGGGCAAACAGACTGGGTTGGCTTACATTGTTGACATGTAAACTATATTTCGTCTCAATGTTTATTGAAAACATAAGTACATTTGACAAGAGCACTTGTTGTCTCTCAAATACATCTTTACAGTTGTTGATTAGCTAGCTAGTGTGTGAATTTTTGCCATATTAGCATTGACATGAAATCAGTCAAAATAACTCAAAACAAGACATGGTATCAAGAACAAGATTGAACTAGCTGAAATGAGTCACTTACGATTCCCCACATGGCAAAGTTTCTTGTCAGTAAGTTAGTAGCTATCTGGCTATCCAGAATCCACAACTCACGGACTCTGACGTATGCGCATCGCGTTTTTGTGACATTGTCAGCTAACCCATCTATATGTCTTAGTAATCTGTCTTGCACGCCTGCAAATTCACCAAAGTAGCCTAAAGTTCTGATTTAAATTAAATTACATAACTTTTCTAGTTAGGCTATAACACGGGAAAATAGTATGTTTTGTGATAACTGCACGCGCTTATTTTTAATTTTGTGGGGGAAAACATCAAAACATGTTTTTTTCAGGTTGGGATTTTTCTTAATGTTAAGGATCCCGATTTCGTTTTAGCATTTTTAAACGTAATCACACACCCTACAAACAACCATCTATTCTAACTTTCAAACCTCCCACTGCAACTCTACACTGTTTCTTTCTTCTCTCGCTACCATCTCTTTCCCTTCTTCCCTATTCTTCTCCCCTTTTTCCTCCTTGGTAGCCCCAGTAGACCCAGAGAAGCGCCGAGCCCCAGTGACGCTGGCAGCCCGGGGCAAGGAGAGCCCGTCTGCCCGGCATGAAAGGGCACCAGGCCCCCAAGGGCTCCTCCTGGTGCCCCGTCTCCAACTTCCGCACCCCACCTCGGGGGGCAAAGGCACCCACCACTTTGACACCCGGAGTCTGAACGAGGAGAATTTTATTGCCTCCATTGGTGTGTACCCACCCCATTCCCCCTTGCATGCGCTCTGGAGAGCACCCCTTGCCCCCCTGCTCACCAGTCTAAACTCCCTGCCCTACCCTTGACCCACCTCTTTTCCAACCAGGCAACAAGGAGAATGCCTCCCCTTCCTTAGAAAAAAGAGCCCCTTATGATATTCCATTCACTTTGACCCTTCGGTACACCAGTGATGCCAATGGTCAGCATTTGTGGCTGTAAAACTCTGAAATATATTTAGAAAATACATTATGCTGGTTTGCCATAATATTTGCACATCATGCAACTCCAACCAAATTTGACAAATAACCACATTTGAATTCCAGATCTGGCGCTTGAGCGGTGTGGCGTGTGTGAAATATTGCATTGAGCCCACCCCACCAGCCCGGATGTGTTGTATCCCTCCCCACCCTTCTCTGAATGTTGAGCGCCCCTGTTTGCCACCTCTGTGGAGTCCTCCTTTGTTTGCCTTCAGCACCTTGACTGTGCATGTCTTCGTTTTCCGTTGTCTTCTCGAAACTCCAAATCTGGCAGTATTGTGCTAAGGAGTCCTGAAGACCTGTCTGCCTTTACTGCAGGTTTCCTTCAAGTTGCGTGCTGTACAAGTAGCACCTCTCAGCTCTAGCATTTCTGGTAGGGTGGAGCGTCACTCCCCAGTAAACAGGCCCAAGGAAGAGACAAATTTCATGCTCACTGTTAGCAAGCCACGGTTGCCGTTTAGGGCTTGGGGATAGGGTTAATTAACACTGAACATTGTGGAAAAGGAGCGAAGCATTGCTTCTCCTTTCGACCACCATTCTACTATCTCAAATGTTACTTTGGGTCTGTATACAGGGGACAGATTCACCCAACTCCCTCAATCTCCTACCTACCAACCTACCCTCACTTCACCAGCCCCTTTCTCTCTTTGGGAAGATGCAGCTTCAATTCTACGGGAATGTCTTTTTGAGACTTGCACCCCCGCTTCTGCAACAGCTCCATTCCACCTGCTGGCTAGCTGGAGCTGGCCACTCCACCCCCATTCCATGCCCTTCACCAAGCCCTGCTGCCCCTCTGTCACCCTGGTTCTGGAGAGCCACACTGCTAGCCAATAACCCAACTTCCCGGTCACATACATTTTTAAAGGAACCCCAGTATTCCCCAACAGGTTCTCCCAGGACCATGGTCCAGGAGTGTTGGGTGTGTGTTGTAATGTTACACCTCAGTAGCAGTAAATGGCAATGGAACTCTGCGTATTAGAGAATTTTAGGTGTCATTGCAGTGTTCCATATTGCCGGGCTGACATGTGACTACTCTCAGACGTTACAAAACATCCCCTCAATTGTTAAAATAACAGATTTCTTTAATGTTAATTTTGTTTTATGTTATGGTTTATCTAATGCTCATCCTCCATACCTGCCTACTCAACCAGCTCTCTGACACTCTCTCTGTCTTTTTCTCTCCCCTTGCTTTGCAATGCATCTTGGGTAGAATTGTGGAGCAGGCACCATGAAAAGGATAAGCAAAAAGCTATGGAAAACAACAGAGTAAGATATTTCTCACACACAAAAAAAGACTGGGTATTGCATAACTGCCAGCTCTTAACATTTCCATGCCTTCTCTCACCTTTCCCCAACCTACCATGTTTGTTAGTCACAAATGATTAAAAAAGTTAATATAAGTGATCATGTTGACATGGATAATTATTCTAGGACTATAGATCCATATCTTGATTTGAGGTGTGTGGTAACGTTCTGTACATTTTGGGTGAATCGTCTTGATATCAGTGGAATAACTGAGTTATGCTTGCATATCTCAAATCAGGAGTCATAACATAGTGAGTTCCTCTTATTCTCCATATAGTTACTCTGACATTATGTTTGTCTGTCAACTTGTTCCATTCCTATTCCCTGAGTTGTGAAATAGTCATTGGAACCGCAGTCTGTCAGGCCTTACCCAATCCGGGAACGTTCCCTTTTTCCTGGGCTCTTGAGGTTCTATCAAGGTTACAGTTGTGGCATTTCATTTAGCAAATGTGCGTTTCTGGAAAATCACTACATGGCAAGAAGGTAAATTGTACATAGTACAAAAAAACTACCAAAAAAGATACCTGAGCCATGAATGAATACAACAATAGTAGAGTACAAACATCCATTGCAGGTTCGTTGGCTGCATCACCAAATGTATCACAGAAGTCATGGTTCAATTTGCATTTAACTATTATAATTGACTGTACTTTCTTCCGATGTAAAGGTTTGATATCCTGGACTCTTCAAAATGCAGATTGCAGGCTAGCATTTGTTTAATTGTAGATTACATTTTCCTAGAGGTGCATTATGTGAGTCACCAACAAAGTGTTTGCAACAATGAACTGGTATATTAACATACAGCGCTGTTGGTCATTTCTTGTCTAAAAGCAAACCCGTGAGAAAATGGTCTCTATTTTGACTTTGTCCCTCAGTTTGTCTGCATGCCTAACTGCCTGAGTCGTGTCAATTTTGGCAATCTTTGTTACTCTTTTTATTGGTATCTGCCTTTGTCTGGGTGCATGTTTGATCTTACATCCATCAAATATTCCTACTGATTTTGTAATCTCTCCAGTGGCCTCTAAATAGTCACATGCTGATGTCTTTTGAAAGCTGACAGCTGGGTCATGTTCATTAGGGCACAAGTAGCAATATTTTGCAACAGAAAACAATTGAGATAGTATCTCTCTCTGTTTTGGGCCATTTTCTGTTTTGGCCTACTGAACATGACAGATTATTTTTTTGCTTCCTGAATATAAAAAAACAAGATCTCCGGCTGAATGGAAGGTCACCTAAATGTTGTAGGGCCAGTATTTCCGGTCAATCCCAAAGTTAGGTGTTAGGAGGTCAAACACACATAGTGTTTGGGCCCAGCTAGTACCTGCACCTCTGAACGTAATTTGCGAACCGAAAGACAATGTTATGGAGATCGTGGTGAAAAGTGTCAGTCAGTCAGATCGGAAAAAGAATGCTAAATCCACATTAATGCGATTTAGGTAAGCCTTTTAGTTAGGTCACCATCTCCCCACCCCCCTCTCTGCCAGTTCTTGCGCAATCATGTGTGACACATCAGCAGGGGGGCAGGTGGAAGTGCGCATGGCACCCGTGCTGACAACCAACATGTATCCTGCAGGAGCCCGGAGGGGCTAAGAAAGCACCTGAGCTGGACGGACACGAGGAGAAGAAGTCCCAGATCAGTGCTGACAGTGACTCCTCAAGGTCAACTCCGGATCCCAGGTCTGTTCTTTCCAAAGAAGCCAGCTCTTGTAACTAACAAAGAATGCACACGTGGAATCTGACACTTGTTTCCACATCGTTATCCCCCCAACTCTGGCGCTTGAGAGTCAGCAATAACCTCTGCTGGTTTCGTTTTGCATTTTTAATCTGGAGTCTGATATAGACCTGGGAAACCAGGGTTGTAGACTGAGTGGTTTTGGATATTGATGGCATGGACTTGTGAATTAGTATTAAGGAGATTACAAACACTGGAGTCACTACTGCCCTTGAGAAGAAGTTCATTTCCACTGTTTCTATATGCCTCTGTCTGCTCACCTTTCTAGTCGGTCGGTCTTGCTTTGGAGAAGAGGTGACACTAGGTCCGTGACCAGCACTGAACCGCCAGTTCTTAACAGAAGCACCAGCCAGGACTCAGAGGCCAGCACAGTGGTAGGTGGGCAGCCAACACAGAAGGAAACAATCTCACCCCAATCCTAAACCCTTCTCAACCTTACCTCAGTGTGGTCATCCCAAGGCCCGCTTACTCCAAAGGCAATTTTTATCCTTGAGCCTAGTCTTACAAGGTTTAACTCAAGGTTCCACACAGACTCACTTAAGCTCAAGCCATACATCCTGTAACACTTATCCCAAACCAGGTTGCTTCCTTAATCTTACTATATTCGAGCTTGATTAATTTCCTTTAGTATTTGCTAAACTAGTCCTACTCATCTCTTGTCTTGCTTTGTCTCAGCCTGGCACAATGGCTCTTGCCAAAACCGTGACGTGTATACTAATCCTACCTCATCCCCAGTGTCCTCTTAGACCAGTGTAACTCAGTGATCCTCAAAACAACCTGTAGTGTGGGCAGCTCTGCCGGGCAGGGTTGAGGATTACTGATCTAACTACGGTCTCTTTTGGCCTTGGTCTAATGCATCCGTGGTGTCTTTTAGTGTGAGTTCTCTGTGTCTTAGTATGCCCGAGTATTCACTAGTCTCCTGACACTTTGACCCCTGACCCCTCCAGATAAGTAACAGCTCAGGGGAGACATGGGAGCTGACAGTGACTTGAGTAGCACCGGCTGGGGAGGGCTTGGGTGGCAGGCAAGCCCCCCACTCAACCTCTCCAGGGAACACTGTCCGACAGCGAGATTGAGACAACTCGGCCACCAGCTCAGTGTTTGTGAGTAAGAAAAATCCTGACTGGCTGATCACACTGGTTTTTCTGATTTTTTGGGGCGTTCTGATGTACAAATGCATTCCCTGCAGGGACATGAAGTCTGCCCATATGGATGTCCATTAATCTTTGTAAATGCAGGGACAAATCCAATTTTCGAAAAATCTTTGGCAAGATGAAATTACCCCATGATTTATGTTTTTGTTGTGTTTGCCAGGGTAAGACCCAAAAGATGTGAAGCCTGGTGTGAAGGGAGGACGAGTGCCTAAACTTGTGCCTGCTCGTGGCGTGAAGGGCCTCCCGCCCGGCCCAGCGAGGGGACATCAGCATGATTTACCTATGTGATAGCCTGCTGGGTCACCCAGGATGACTGATGTTTTAGAAAGAGGCTGTGGTTTAATATCTTCTACAGTGTCTTCTTTAGTCTCCTCCTGTTCAACTTTGTGAAAAAGCAACAGTAAATATCAGCAGACTCAGCGCAGATGTTGCATGAACAAAGTAAACACAATATCAGGTAAATTTCAGCAACATCTAAGAGCGTTGAAGTGCGAGGATAAACGTCTCCGCTGTCTTGCATCGTGCTCATCTCATATTCATGCGATGGCACCAAGAAAGTTTGTCTCGCTTCGAGTCTACCTTTAAAGTGAATCCTTCTTATAAGGCAAAAACACAGATATACAGTACCAGTCAAAAGTTTGGACACACCTACTCATTCAAGGGCTTTTCTTTATTTTTTACTAGCTTCACATTGGGAATAATAGTGAAGACATCAAAACTATGAAATAACACATATGGAATCATAGCAGTAACCAAGAAAAGTGTTAAACAAATTCTTCAAAGTTGCCACCCTTTGCCTTGATGACAGCTTTGCACACTCTGTACATTCTCTCAATCAGCTTTACCTGGAATGCTTTTCCAACAGTCTTGAAAGAGTTCCCACATATGCTGGAGCACTTGTTGGCTGCTTTTCCTTCACTATCACGGTCCAACTCATCCCAAAACCATCTCACCAAGGGTGACGTGGATACAGAACTCCATCACTCTCTTCTTGGTCAGCCCTTACAAACCAGGTAGGTGGTTAGGTCATTGTCACTGTTGAAAACAAATGACAGTTCCACTTTAAGCGCGCAAACCAGATGGGATGGCGTATCGCTGCAGAATGCTGTGGTAGCCATGCTGGTTAAGTATTGCCTTTAATTCTACATAAGTCTTTTCAGACAGTATTATAAACAAAGCACCATACACCTCCTGCTCCATGCTTCTGT
>NW_025536568.1:0-55532 GCF_020615455.1 Coregonus clupeaformis
AGGCTGTGAGGAGGGCTTGTTTAGATTGTTTGTGGCTTCTGGGGATCTGAAGGAACGTGCGATCTTAACCGATTTGATAAGTTTGAAGTGTCGTGTGTGTCTCTTCGGAACAGGGCACCCCTCAATTTCTGGCTGGCAGAGTCTCAGTGAAGTCGATTAGGAAGAGATGAAAATATTCCTTGGAGTGATTGAAGTACGTGTTTATTTTTTTTTATACGGGGTCTCTCCCTATTCAAGTGCAGTTCATATATTAACTATAGAGTCCGAGCATTTATCCAAGACCAATGCAGTGTGATCATTGTAAAGCTTTTGGTCATGTGGAGCAAGTGTTTGTAGAAGGGAGAAGCGAGATGTCCAAGTTGTGGAAAGGATCATATTGATGTGAGTGATGAATGTGACATGTTGCAATTGGCGGTGGGAACCATGAAGCCACGTCTTCCGAATGCCCCACAAGGGTGAACGGAACGAGGTGGCCAAGGGGTCAGGGGTTGTACAGAGCATTTCGTATACAGCAGCTGTGAGAGGGGTTGAATGGTGCACCAGGAAAGTCCATGGTAGTTGTTAGGCCTACACTGCAGGATGCAGGGGTCGCCTTTCACCAGCAAGATCCAGACATTTTAAAGGTTAAGAAGGTGGACTTTTTGGCATTTATAGCTATGGTAATTAATGGCACTGCCAAGGTGGAGAGAAGGTCCAGGAAGATATAAATCATAGTGATTGCGACAGGGCGGTTCCTGGGGCTAGAAGATTTCTCAGCGAAGGGAGTTACATGGAATTTGACACAAGCCGCCCACTCTCGTCATTGAGCCTGAAAATGGAGATATGGAGAACTAAAAGCATGAATAAGTAAGAGTTTTGTTTGTTTTGGCAATGTACTATTTTTATTAGGGTGGAGTAAGTTAGTTTCGTTAGTTAGTAAGCGCATTTCGTGTATTTTGTTAATTGACCGGTGTCTAGTATAAAAGCTATAGCTAGCTGAAGACAAAAGTATCTGTGTAACGTTAGGCTAGAAGTTAACTAACAGTTAGCTAGCTTTCCCTGTCCTATCGATTGTCGAAGAGAAATACGAAGCCCGGGAGCAAATTAGTTAGTTAGCTAGTAGGTATGTTTCAAACCGGTGTGATTGCCTTATACTTATTGCTGAGACATTCATCAATTCACGTTACTGCGTACATTGATTGAAAATCTATAAGCCCTAAAAACGGCCACATTTTTAATTTGCATGTATAGCTAATTGAGAAGTAGTAAATATTGATACTAACCACAATTGAACAAATGAATCAACACATGCTAAGATTTATGTCAACAATATTGGAGTTAAATTCCCGTATTATGGGCATACGGTCCCGTTATTGGCCTCCTTACTATTTTGTTCAATTACAAGATATATCCGTTTAATTATGTTAAAAAATAGACACCAACCTCGTATCCGAAGTGTTTACTAGATAGTTGGCCTGTCAACTTTTCATTATGTAGCCCGGTGCGCTCTCCTGTGGAGGGTTCTTCACCAACATATTCAGTGTTGTAACCAAATTTTTTTTTACATATTCATTTTATGTTTTGAGAAAGTAGATAACAGCTTAATACTAAAATATAAATGAGTATCAGTAATTTACATCAAATAAAACTTTAATTTCAGTAATGTGCATTGACATAAACAATGAAAACACTGTTGGAGTTTGTGTTGCTGAGATGCACTTGGAAAGTAAAGGAAGAAATACACAGGATGGGTTGAATAAATATATAAATATTATATTTTAGACTTTTTTTTTTGTACAAATAAATAATTTTAATATGAACACAAACAAAACAACAATTAAATCTCAACCTCCATCCCTATATTGTCACAAAAATCACACAAAAAATCCAGCTCCACCGCCACCTCTGGATCCCACTGCACACACCTGCAGTGGAACCAGTGCTGGCAGAAGTCACAGCACGCCCATGGCACCTCGGACCTACACTCCTGACGGAGAAGTTCTTCAACAACCATAGTAATTGATACAACAGAGAGAAAAACAGATTATGAAGTACCTGAGCGTGGTGGCGTGACAGAGGTGACCGGTGGAGCTTTTCTCTTTCTTTTCTGTGCTGCAGTTTGAGAAAAAGTAATGTTAGACAGAGCATGTTTCATGAAAACCCTTTTCAACTTTTTTACATCAATACCTCTGGAGGAAGCTGCATAAGTTTTGGAGGAGGTGGACATGACTTGAAGGCGGGTGCTATGGACTGTACATATGCTAGCTGAAGACCAACGTATCTGTGTAACATAAGGCTGGAAGTTAGGCTAGAAGTTAACTAACAGTTAGCTAGCTTTCCCTGGCCAAGTGATTGTCGAAGCGAAATACGAAGCCCGGGAGCAAATGGGTTACTGAATACTGTTATGTATGGTACGACGTGCTGTACGGCGTACTGTACGTTGTTATGGTTTACGACAGTGTGCTGCGTTACGGATGAATGGGTTGTCAGAATGTGTGGCACATGTCATTAAACGACAGTGATGTTCAATGTGAAACTGTGCAGATGTCCGTTCTTCTACAACTAGGCTAGATATAACATTGGTGACGAAGATGGCTGAATTCAGTTTACCACCGCCAGCACCATTTCTCGCCGTGCCTGGCGAACCTCCAGTCCCGTGGAATAACTGGCTTGATAGTTTTAACACTTATCTAGAAGCTATGGACTTTTCTACAATCTCCGACAAGCGGAGGACAGCACTGCCTTGGTACAGAGGGACAGAGGATTTTCAGAGCGCTTGGATCGGCTCCTACATTCACTGCTGCAGTCAGCCTCACCTGCACATGGCAGCAGAACTGGCCGACTCTGTTTGATGGACTGGGCTGCCTCACAGCCTTTACTCACAGGCCCCTAGTGAATCCGGAAGTGACCCCAGTCATGCAGCCCCTGCGGCGCATTCCCTTTGCACTGCGTGATGACGTCACAAAAGATCTCCAGTCACAGTTGGATGCAGGCATCATTGAGCCAGTCAACGCTGCCCCCTGGATTTCAAACTTGGTCATTGCAACCAAAAGTCAGGTGGAATCGGACCTGTGTGGATCTCCGTGCTGTGAACAAGGCCGTTGTCCCGGATAAGTACCCCCTTGCCTACAGCTGAGAGAGCTGACCCGCACAATTCCATGGCTCCACGATCTTCCCGCGAAGCTTGACCTTCGTCAGGGTTATCTTCAGGTACCCCTCCATGCAGCTAGCAGAGACCTCACGGCCTTTGTCACACATGCTGGCGTGTTCAGATATACTACGCATGCCTTTTGGACTTAGCTCCGCCCCCAGCTGCTTCAGAAGGTGATGAGCACCATTCTCGCTGGAATACCTGGGGTGGCGGTCTATCTGGATGACATCGTGGTCCACGGCCCTGACCTCCACATCCATGATTATCGACTCCACAGAGTATTCCAGTGCTCTACTGCGGAACAACCTGACCCTTAACGGTGGAAAGTGCACCTTTGCAGCTCCAGCCGCCGAAGTTTGTGGGCTTCCGCCTGTCGGCCAAAGGCATTGCCCCACTCATGTCGAACATTGAAGCCGTCCAACCGGATCGGAACCGACCTCAGCCTCTCAGGTGGCCTCATTCTTGGGCATGACAGCTTACTACCTCGGTTTCTGCCCCACTACTCTCAGACCACAGCGCCCCTTCGCCAGCTCCTCCAGAAGGATGAGCCATGGGCCTGGACGGCAGCCTGCTCAGACGCGGTCCGCTCACTGAAGAGCCAGCTCACCACAGCCCCAGTCTTGGCTCACTTTGACCCCGTCTGCCACCATTGTCACATGTGACGCCTCAGCTGGAGCACTAGGAGCTGTCCTCTCAAAGCTGCAGAATGGCATTTGAGAGGCCCGTCGCCTTCGCCTCTCAAGGACCCTGGAGCCCCACAGAACAACGGTACTCTGTGGGCGAACGAGAAGCACTCTGGCCTGTGTCTGGGCGTGCGTAAAGGTGGCACCTCTACCTATATGGCCGTCTGTTCACACTCCGAACCGACCACCAGTCCCTCACAACGCTACTGTCAGCATCAGGAACTGGCCACAAGCCACTTCGGCTGCACAGATGGGCGACCGCCTCAGACAGTATGACTATCAGCTGAAGTTCACTCCGGGGAGGGATAACGTGGTGGCAGACCTCCTCTCACGCTCCTTTGACGCTCTTACTCCACCGTCTTGCCAGACGACAATGCAAACAGAGCTTGTACAAATGCTCTACGCTCCTCTTCAGTCAGTCGTCTCACTGGAGGAGCTGAAGCAAGCTTGTCGAACAGGATCCCACACTGTCTACCCTCGCGCACCTACATACGCACTGGATGGCCAGCACATGTGCCGGAAGAGCTGGCGACTTTCGCCAGAGTGAAGCACTGAACTTTCTTGCTGGGAAGAAGTCTGTGTCTCTCGAGGGTTTTGCACTGTGGTCCCGGAGTGGCCTGCGTGCGCGTGTTCCATCCATGGCGCACGAGGGTCACTTCGGCATAGTGAAGGTCAAACAGCGATGTCGAGACCTTGTGTGGTGGCCAGGCATCGACCACGACATTGAAGCCCTGGTCAGGGATTGTGCTGCATGCCTCCTCAGTGGGGAAAACAGGACAGTCCGCCCCACCCCCTGCAGCCTGCGCATGGCCATCCCACCCCTGGGAGCACACAAACCGGACATCTGTGGCGAGATCCATGGACACGCAGTCCCTCACCATCAGCGCTTCCTGGTGGTGGTGTATGACCTCCACTCTAAGTGGCCAGAAGTGGTTCCTGTCGGAACTGTCACAGCACAGGCCATCATGGACATCCTAGACAGCCTGTTCACAAGGTGGGGCCTACCCCTCACCCTTACCACGGACAATGGGCCCCAGCTAACCTCTGCCGAGTTCTCCTCATATCTCAGCAACAAGGGAATCAAACACATCCGCACGGCCTACTACAACCCACAAGCTAACGGAGGGGTGGAACGCTTCAACCAAACGCTGAAGAACGGCATCAGAGCGCACCTGGTCCAGGGGTGCACGTTCCAAACTGCTTTGAATCAAACGCTAATGCACTACAGAGCAAGCAAACACACAACAACACAGGTCTCCCCGGCATCCCTCATGCAAGGTCGTGAGATGGAACTGCCACTGGACAGACTCAGAACACAGAGAGTAGCAGAACCGGCGACTAGGCGCACCCAAGAACAGCAGGCAGTGACCAGGCACCAAAGAGCAATGAAACAGCGTTTTGACAAGGCACACAGGGTGAAGAAGTCGATCATCCAAGTGTCAGACTGGGTCCGAGCCCGACGGCCTCAGCGGTGCAACAAAAATGGCCTCATTCTGGTCGGACCCCTTGCAGGTCCAGTCGACAACTGGGGCCCGCCATATTCATGATGAGCAATGGATCACGCTGGCACGCCAGCCGCCTCAGAAAAGTCCCTGCCCCTCAAGGAACACGAAGGCACACAAAACAGACATGCAGGCCAGAGACGCCACCGGATGGACCTCCTCCACCACTACCACCTGAGCCCCAGCCTCTGGGGCCCCCAAGGGCCAGATCCACAAGCGGTGGCGGTGGAAGAAAGGCCTATGCGGGCACCGAACTCGCCCTGCTTATCTGGGGGACTACTTAACCTCTTTTTCATTCTTAGGCTCCGTTAGGTGTCTTAGTCAACCTCCAGGTTAATGGACTGAACTGGCTAGTTTGGAGAGTCCATCCGTTTAAGGGTTAATGTTTATTTCTTACAGGTATCACTCTAGGTTCTTGCCCTATGGACATTTTATATATGGTACCAGTCCCTGGTTTTGGAAAGGGGGGGGAAATGTTATGTATGGTACGACGTGCTGTACGTCGTACTGTACGTTGTTATGGTTTACGACAGTGTGCTGCGTTACGGATGAATGGGTTGTCAGAATGTGTGGCACATGTCATTAAACAACAGAGTGATGTTCAATGTGAAACTGTGCAGATGTCCGTTCTTCTACAACTAGGCTAGATATAACAAATACATTGCTTGAAAATCTATAAACCGTAAAACGACCACATTTAAATGTACATGTATAGCTAATTGAGAAGTAGAAAACATTGATTCTAACCACAATGGAACACATAATGAACACATGCTAAGATTGATGTCAACGTCATTGGAGTTAAATTCTTAGCTAAGGATATCATTATCTAATACATAAATAATGGTAATCTCCTAACAGTCACTTGGTTATAACGTTACTATGAAAGTGTGTTGATAATTGCTTTCTTCAAATTGCAAATGGTCATACAAATTGTCAATTTCTCCTTAGGCGTCTGAGTGTTGTCCTAGTTACAATCTGGTTCCTGTCCTGCCTGCCTTCCAGCTGCCTGCCTTCCAGCTGCCTGCCTTCCAGCTGCCTGCCTTCCAGCTGCCTGCCTTCCAGACAGCCAAACTCAGGTTGGTTTTAATTAATTATACCACTGGAATTGAGCGTTTTCGTAACATACATGAAAATGTACTACTACACCAAAAAAGAGTCAAGAAATGACTGAGTGCAAAACAGTACCTTGCCTAAAATATCATGCCTCAACTCAAATTATCTTCAGTCCAAGTTGTAGTGCTCCTTGACTAGTGCTGAGGGGCGGGTGGGGTGTTATTAATCAACTAATTGACCAATGTCGGTTCAGATTACTTGAATTCCATTCAGTCAGGGTTTTTTTGTGAGCCCAACACGCTTTCTCTGGAGATAAATCGAATCATTCACAACGGAAATCAACTCAAGATCTATGTGGGATGCTGGGCTGAAGGGAGTTGTGGTTTTCATTAAACAAATATTCTTGGAGGCGCCTTATTGTAGCGAAATTAATATTACATTCTCTGGTAACAGCTCTGGTGGACATGCCTGCAGTCGGCATGCCAATTGCACGCTCCCTCAAAACATGAGACATCTGTGGCATTGTGTTGTGAGAACTGCACATTGTGGCCTTTTATTGTCCCCAGCACAAGGTGCACCTGTGTAATGATCATGCTGTTTAATCAGCTTCTTGATATTCCACACCTGTCAGGTGGATGGATTATCTTGGCAAAGGAATAATGCTCACGAACAGGCATGTAAACAAATGTGTGCACAATTTGAGAGATTTTTGTGAGTATAGAATATTGCTGGGATCTTTTATTTCAGCTCAAGAAACATGGGACCAACACTTTACATGTTGTGTTGATGTTTTTGTTCAGTATAAATAGGATGACTAAAGACAGAACAGTATGGGAAGTACAGAGATAATGTTTGGCTGCGTCTGCATGAGCAGCTATTATGACTTTAAGGAATGAAAAAATAATAGTCATCAAATAAAAGCTAAGTAATATAGACAACTGAAATATTTGATTTCAGAGTAATTTTCTATTGACTACCCAATGTGGACCTGACAGAAATTGAAATATTTACATGTTTTGGCAATTGAATGTTAACTATTTTGGGCTTTGGAATTTCCCATTTTAAAAAGCAAAACATTTATTTGAATGTCATTATTTCATCATGTATTATGAAAATGGGATCATTTTTCTATAAGTGAACTGAAACCGACCTGATCTAGAAAAGCATTAATTGCTCAGCATTAGCGTTAACTCATAAATTGCAGATCCTGCAGATTTATCCTCGTGTCGGACACTTTAGGGTTAGAAAATATTGTATTTTTTATAATATTGTATTGTGAGTTAAAGACATCAAAGCATGTTTTTTGCATTTTCTGTGATTTATTTGACCGGGTCAAAAGTTTGCCCTTCTGAAACGCCATTTTGATTAGTTGAGGGGAATTGATAAAAGCGTGAAACACTATCTAAAAACAATTGATCTTGATTGCAATACGGTTATGGAAACTTTAAACACTTAACTTAATGATTATCCAAAATAACTTTACAGATTCAGAAGATAAACTTGCTGTTTTAGCACATTTCTTCCACTGATGTCTTCTATTAGCTCATTATTCCCTCAGTGGGAATCTGTTAAAATGGGGTGATATGAAAGTGCAGTTTGAGGTTTCAAAACCGTATTGCACGCAATGATTATTAACGGTTAGACAGTGTCCGAGGTGTTGGACACATTGGCTGTGTTGTGGTCAATGGTTCGAATGAGAACCCAATGGCATGCTCATTGTTTGTCTGTATTGTAATTGTTTTTAATAACCTGCCCAGGGACTGCGGTTGAAAATTAGCCGGCCGGCTAAAATCGGCACTTTTACTGAAACGTTGAATAATGTACACTGTCCCTATAAAAATAAACTCAAACTTAACAATGCTGCTTTAAGGCAGAAGTTCCTCCAACATAAATATTAATCAGTCAACATGACTGACATGATTGAAGAAAATGTCTTTGTCCAATTTTATGTTGCTTAGAAAACATTTGTATATGCCAACAACGTTTAAGCATTTTTTATTTATTTGTATGAATTATTACAAAGGATCCTGACAGACTCGCACCTTATTAGTCACATAATAATACTACTTTACTTGATTTTGGTGTTCTGTAATGAGACTGAGGGAAAGTGTATGTAGACAGCTCTAGCATCTTGAAAGTGATGCTCGGGAGTAGCATTATTTAATGTTCAAAATGTTTTGCTGTGGTGGCAAAAATATTGCTCTGAATAATATGGTGGTGTTTTTCTCTCATTTTTACAGTGCCATACTCGGTATGTCCGGTATTCGATGGGGAGTCCTTATTCATAAAAATTCTTGTTAACCAGTGTCCTGAGTCTGAGATCAGTTTTCGCACCCAGCGAAAAGGCAGTGTGTTCACGTATGACAAGGAGAAGGACATGTGTACTGTGGAGCCACGTTATCGGGACAGGATCCAAATGAAGAATGACTCCAACGGCCGTATTTTTGAATTTCGCAATGTAACCAAAGAAGATATGGATGAAATATATGTGATCTATGCTTCCAATACACCCCATCAGAGATTTGTAATTACAAGTAAGAAGTCTCCTGTCCATCTTTTTTTTTTTTTACATTAAAAGGTTTGAGTGGAAGTACATGTGACAGTGGTTTCTAAAGTTGTACTGTTGCTTCGCTGTACTATCTGGGATAAAACACCAGTTATAAAGCTGTTATTCCTATTGTAAATGAATTAACAAAAATCACTAATGTTTATTTAACTTATGATGTATTTTCAGGGAGTACTGAGAGTTCAACCACCGCAGCAGCCCCCCAACCATCTTCAACCACACCAGGTATAATCATCTTCTGATCTATAAGTTGAAGTAGATTGCTGAGAAGATTCTGATCTGTGTAGTGCAGTAATAGCAGATTTGGTTCATTTTTACATTTTAGTCATTTAGCAGACGCTCTTATCCAGAGCGGCTTACAGGAGCAATTAGGGTTAAAAGTGCCTTGCTCAAAGGCACATTGACAGATTTTTCACGTAGTCGGCTTGGGGATTCAAACCAGCCACCTTTCGGGTATTGGCCCAAAGCTCTTAACCGCTAGGCTACCTACCGCCCTGGTTTCAAATAATATTTAATCTTTCAAGCGCTTAATTGATATTGCGTGTTGCAGTAGAAGCAACAGAGATGTACCAAAAGTGAAAACCACGCCGATCAGGCATTCAAAGGCCAACATTTTACCCTTGTAAAGACCCTGTGAACTAACGCACAGCAACAATCCCAAAATGTTACCGTAAATATTTGAAAGAAAATAAATTCCAAGTTATCTTTGGGGATCTGTTGTGTAGAACTAGAACGTAAAGTAAAATTCAGATGCTGTTCTTAACTTCCACCAAACTCCAAATGTCACTTTATTTTTTGCAACCTCGATCATGACCAAGCAGTGGGCCAGATCTTGTTTATGTGCCAGTACGTTTTGGAATGAGTATGATTATGTATATGCCCACACCTGGCCGTATTTCATTAGCACAGTCAAGCTACTTTCCAACTTTCAAAGAGCAGAACTGCACTGTATGGTTTCATATGCACTGAGTGTACAAAACATTAACAACACATTCCTAATATTGAGTTGCACCCTGCCCCTGCCCTGTGAACAGCCTCAATTTGTTGGGGCATGGACTCTACAAGGTGTTGAAAGCGTTCCGCAGGGATCCTGGCCAATGTTCACTCCAATGCTTCCCACAGTTGTGTGAAGTTGGCTGGATGTCCTTTGGGTTGTGGACCATTCCTGATACACACGGAAACTGTTGGGCGAGGAAAACCCAGTAGTGTTGCAGTTTTTTACACAAACCGTTGCGCCTGGTACCTATTACCATAGCCCGTTCAAAGGCACTTAAATATTTTTGTCTTGCCCAATCACCCTCTGAATGGCACACATACACATTCCATGTCTCAAGGCTTAAACATCCTTCTTTAACCTGTCTCCTCCCCTTCATGTTCACTAATTGACGTGGATTTAGCAAGTGACATCAATAAGGGATCATAGTTTTCACCTGGATTCACCTGGTCAGTATGTCATGGAAAGAGCATAATGTTTTGTACACTCAGTGTATTTGCCCACACCTGGCCATATTTCATTAGCACAGTCAAGCTACTTTCCAACTTTCAAAGAACTGCAGGGTACGGTTTCGTATACACTGAGTGTAATAAACAGTAACAACACCTTCCTAATATTGAGTTTCTGTGTGAGTCGCTTTGATGTAGGCCAACGTTTGTATCATGTTAGTACATGTGCTGCCGAAAGGAGTGGGACAGTACTTTCAGAACATTAGGCCTAGCTAGTTAGCTCGCTAGTTAACGATGTATTAGTAAATGTCCTAAACAACTTTACTGCGCCACTCAAAAATTACTGTGAATGTCTGTGGGTGCCTTTTCAAAACTAATGTTAGAAACTCTGTGAAACGGTGTCATTCACAAAAATGTTATAGTTAAGAAATCATTTTTGCACCACAGGAAAGCTGCAGTTAGCTATATGGAACGCATGGAAATTGATAAATCAATCCCATTATGTCAAAATAGCTCCCCTGAAACCTGAATGCCTACGCTACTTTATAAGATAAATCACATGACCTTGCTTCAAAGTATACTAGCCAACATTTGATAACTGGGAATTAGGCCTTCTTTATAGACGTTCCTTTTTTTTGGCTTCGTTGCCGTATTCTCTGAATGCCTATCCCAATAGCTAAATAACCAAAGCTTCTGCGTATGTGTGGGATTCTCTTCTTAATTCAGTCTTTGCTCTACTCATTCAGCTACCCACAGAACAGGTTACTATAGCGCATTTCAGTGATGAATGGTGCTTGTTTGATTCAGCTTTGACCTAACTTTATTAATGTCTGCATAATCACATTGATAGTATTTTACATAATACAACTGAATATAAGAGCATAGTATAAGGCTACTGTAAGAAAACACCCTCATTTCTTATACAGTGGGGGGAAAAAGTATTTAGTCAGCCACCAATTGTGCAAGTTCTCCCACTTAAAAAGATGAGAGAAGCCTGTAATCTTCATCATAGGTACACGTCAACTATGACAGACAAAATGAGAAAAAAAAATCCAGAAAATCACATTGTAGGATTTCTTATGAATTTATTTGCAAATTATGGTGGAAAATAAGTATTTGGTCAATAACAAAAGTCTCTCAGTACTTTCTTATATACCCTTTTATGGCAATGACACATGTCAAATGTTTTCTGTAAGTCTTCACAAGGTTTTCACACACTGTTGCTGGTATTTTGGCCCATTCCTCCATGCAGATCTCCTCTAGAGCAGTAATGTTTTGGGGCTGTCGCTGGGCAACACGGACTTTCAACTCCCTCCAAAGATTTTCTATGGGGTTGAGATCTGGAGACTGGCTAGGCCACTCCAGGACCTTGAAATGCTTCTTACGAAGCCACTCCTTCGTTGCCCGGGCGGTGTGTTTGGGATCATTGTCATGCTGAAAGACCCAGCCACGTTTCATCTTCAATGCCCTTGCTGATGGAAGGAGGTTTTCACTCAAAATCTCACGATACATGGCCCCATTCATTCTTTCCTTTACACGGATCAGTTGTCCTGGTCCATTTGCAGAAAAACATCCCCAAAGCATGATGTTTCCACCCCCATGGTTCACAGTAGGTATGGTGTTCTTTGGATGCAACTCAGCATTCTTTGTCCTCCAAACACGACGAGTTGAGTTTTTACCAAAAAGTTATATTTTGATTTCATCTGACCATATGACATTCTCCCAATCCTCTTCTGGATCATCCAAATGCACTCTAGCAAACATCAGACGGGCCTGGACATGTACTGGCTTAAGCAGGGGGACACGTCTGGCACTGCAGGATTTGAGTCCCTGGCGGCGTAGTGTGTTACTGATAGGTAGGCTTTGTTACTTTGGTCCCAGCTCTCTGCAGGTCATTCACTAGGTCCCCCCGTGTGGTTCTGGGATTTTTGCTCACCGTTCTTGTGATCATTTTGACCCCACGGGGTGAGATCTTGCGTGGAGCCCCAGGTCGAGGGAGATTATCAGTGGTCTTGTATGTCTTCCATTTCCTAATAATTGCTCCCACAGTTGATTTCTTCAAACCAAGCTGCTTACCTATTGCAGATTCAGTCTTCCCAGCCTGGTGCAGGTCTACAATTTTGTTTCTGGTGTTCTTTGACAGCTCTTTGGTCTTGGCCATAGTGGAGTTTGGAGTGTGACTGTTTGAGGTTGTGGACAGGTGTCTTTTATACTGATAACAAGTTCAAACAGGTGCCATTAATACAGGTAACGAATGGAGGACAGAGGAGCCTCTTAAAGAATAAGTTACAGGTCTGTGAGAGCCAGAAATCTTGCTTGTTTGTAGGTGTCCAAATACTTATTTTCCACCATAATTTGCTAATAAATTTATGAAAAATCCTACAATGTGATTTTCTGGATTTCTTTTTCTTATTTTGTCTGTCATAGTTGACGTGTACCTATGATGAAAATTACAGGCCTCTCTCATCTTTTTAAGTGGGAGAACTTGCACAATTGGTGGCTGACTAAATACTTTTTTCCCCCACTGTATTTTAGGATGATTGTACGAATTGTAATTATTCTCTCATGCAGCCAAAACTCAGTCAACAGTGCGCAGTAGGCAAAACACTCGAAAGTATTCAGACCCCTTGACATTTTTCACATTTTAAGTTACAGCCTTATTCTACAATGGATAAAATAATTTTTTCCACTCATCAATCTGCACACAATACCCCATAATAGCAAAGCGAAAACTGGTTTTTACACATTTTAAAAATAAAATACTTGAACACTCTGAAAGTGTTCAGACCCCTTGACTTTCCCACATTTTGTTACATTACAGCCTTATTCTAAAATGGATTAAATAAAGTCCATCAGTCTACACACAATACCCCATAATGACGAAGCGAAAGCAGGTTTTTAGAAATTTTAGCAAATTTATACAAAATAAAAAACATACCTTATTTATAAGTATTCAGACCCTTTGCTATGAGACTCGAAATTGAGCTCATGTGCATCCTGTTTCCATTGGTCATCCTTGAGATGTCCACCTGTGATAAATTCAGTTGATTGGACATTATTTGTAAAGGCATACACCTGTCGTCTATATAAGGTCCCATAGCTGACCATGCATGTCAGAGCAAAAACCAAGCCATGAGGTCGAAGGAATTGTCCGTAGGATTGTATCGAGGCACAGACCTGTGGAAGGGTACCAAATAATTTGTGCAGCATTGGAGGTCCCCAAGAACACAGTCGCCTCCATTCTTAAATGGAAGAGCTTTGGAACCACCAAGACTCTTCCTAGAGCTGGCCACCCAGCCAAACTGAGCAATCGGGGGAGAAGGGCCTTGGTCAGGGAGGTGACCAACAACTCAATGTCACTCTGACAGAGCTCTAGAGTTCCTCTGTGGAGATGGGAGCACCTTCCAGAAGAACACCTGGCCAGACAGAAGCCACTCCTCAGTAAAAGGCACATGACAGCCCGCTTGGAGTTTACCAACAGGCACCTAAAAGGACTCTCAGACCATGAGAAACAAGATTCTCTGCTCTGATGAAACCAAGATTGAACTCTTTTGCCTGAATGCCAAGCGTCACGTCTGGAGGAAACCTGGCATCGTCCCTACGGTGATGCGTAGTGGTGGCAGCATCATGCTGTATGGATGTTTTTCAGGTGAAGAGACCGGGAGACTAGTCAGGATCGAGGGAAAGATGAACGGAGCAAAGTACAGAGATCCTTGATGAAAACCTGTTCCAGAGCACTCAGGACCTCAGACTGGGATTAAGGTTCACCTTCCAACAGGACAACCTCCCTTGATTTCTCAGTTTGGTCGGGCGGCTAGCTCTAGGAAGACTCTTGGTTGTTCCAAACTTCTTCCATTTTAAGAATAATGGGGCCACTGTGTTCTTGGGGACCTTCAATGCTGAATAAAGTTTTTGGTACCATTCCCCAGATCTGTGCATGAACACAATCCTGTCTCGGAGCTCTACGGACAATTCCTTCGACCTCATGGCTTGGTTTTTGCTCTGACATGCACTGTCAAATGAGGGACCTTATATAGACAGGTGTGTGCCTTTTCAAAATCATGTCCAATCAGTAGAATTTACTACAGGTGGACTCCAATGAAGTTGTAGAAACATCTCAAGGTAGCTAAGATATGACTAAACTAAAAGGTATTTCCTAAAGAAAATCTGTGGCCTTGCTTCAGCTGAATAAAAAGGTTTGGAGCCTACCATAACCATTTGATCTTTGGTATTTACTGAATGAGTTAATTATTTTAAAAGGCATAAAACGTATTTGGTTGCAATGTTATACATCAAGGGAGGTCAACCATCCTCCAGAACAGCTAATGGGTGTGCAGGCTTTTATTCCAGTGCCTCTCTTAACAAACCACATTTTTTAGAAATGAGCTGCTCAACTAGACCTTGATAAACTGGCTCTGTGTTTTGAGCAGGGCTTGATCAAAAGCCTGCACACCCAGTAGCTCTCCAGGCTGAGGGTTGACCATGTGTTTTATACCGTTGCCTAACAGGTATTCTACTTTGGGGGGGGGGGTTTAAGTGCCTTTCACAACGACAGGAGATATATATATATAAAATAATTGGTCATTTAGCAGACGCTCTTATCCAGAGCGACTTACAGGAGCAATTAGGGTTAAGTGCCTTGCTCAAGGGCACATCGACAGATTTTTCACCTAGTGGGCTCGGGGATTAGAACCAGCGACCTTTCGGTTACTGGCACAACGCTCTTACCCACTAAGCTACCTGCCTCCCGAGATGGTACATAGGATCAGATAGAAGCCTCCCAGTGTCAATACCACATTACGCATACTTTCTTTTGTTATACATACATAAAGATGTCCCTAACGGTTGGTCATGGGAATGTGGTTAGAAGTCATGGAAAAGTCGTGCAATTCCATCTCAAAATGTATATGAACCCTGAACACACCGATAGGCTAGTTGAACACCATCTGCTCTAAAATTCGCTCACTGTACATATTTCAAGAAAATTTAAACGTATATTCCCATTAAAATGAATGAGATCAAATGGTTGGCATTCAAATATTTTGCTGTGTTATTGCTACTATTATCATATTGAATTCAAAATGTTGGTGTTGTGACATCTACTGCAGGAAAGTCATTGCTATGAAGTCATTTTCTGTCATGAGAAATCATTACAAACCATATAAATCATTTCACAACATGGATTCAGTTGTAATGGCAATTTGTGTTCATTTATGTTAATGATAGAAGCTGGAAATAATCGTACTATAACAGTTCTTTTTTTGTTTGTTGTCTTTACAGGTCCATCTGTGGTACATGGTCATACTGGTTTGCTAATATCAAGAATACTGGTACTATGTGTGGTACTGGTAATGGTACTGGTATGGCTATGGGTCAAGAATCATAAAAACAGTAAGACGAAGCACCTGGACATGGAAGCAAATCAGCAGAACGTTGAAAATGAACGCCGTCTGCATCTCTACGTGCCTGGCAGACATCTCGGCTTGGATGTCGGCCCACCACCTCAACAAGACGGATCTGCTCTTCTTCCCGGGGAAGGCTCCAAGACCTCCATCAATTGACTACTCCACGGTGTCCCCCTCCCATGTAAATTAATAAGCTGTTTACCCTGTCACAATCGTCGCCTCCATTCACTTCCATTGATTGTTAGCTTGTGGTGGCTAAATTAGTTGAATTTTGTAGTGGCTGTTTAAAGAACTGAACAATGGATTACCATTTCTGCTGACCCATAGACTACTTTCAGTGTGAAGGACCCATCTAACAATACATTGTAAAATCCTGAACTTACCCTTTAAACCCTCAGCCTTACTGGCTATATAACATTTATTTTTCTTCATCGACCTTGCATAACCTTTAAATATACTTTCAAGTGTTACTTAAGTAGTTTTTTTTGGTATCTGTACTTTACTTTACTATTTTTATTTTTGACTAGTTTTACTTTTACTTCACTACATTCCTAAAGAAAATAATGTACTTTTTACTCCATACATTTTCCCTGACACCTAAAAGTACTCGTTACATTTTGAATGCTTAGCAGGACAGTAAAATGGTCCAATTCATGCACTTATCAAGAACATCTACTGCCTCTGATCTTGCGGGATCTCTAAAACACAAATGCTATGTTTGTAAATTATGTTGGTGTTGGAGTGTGCCCCTGGCTATCTGTAAAAAAGAAAAGAAAAAAAAAGAAAAATGGTGCCGTCTGGTTTGCTTAATATAAGGATTTTTAAATGATTTATATTTTTACTTTTGATACTTAAGTACATTTTATCAATTACATTTACTTTTGATATTTAAGTATATTTAAAACAATCCTTTTACTGGGTGACTTTTACTTGAGTCATTTTCTATTAAGGTATCTTTACTTTTACTCTGTTTTACGGCCTCTGCATATGATACATCATGACTGATCCTATATCAGATTGCTTCCACATTCACCTTAATCATGTGCCCCTCCACACTTGGCACATCTTTTCTTTCCTTTACACTGAGCAGCTACATGTCCCATTCTTTGGCATTTAAAACACTGCAGTGCATATGAGACAAATTCTCTAACATTGAAACTAAGGAATCCTATCTGTACTTTTCACGGCAAGACTTTCTCAAACCTCAGCATCACTGATAAGCTTTCACTTCTTTGACCCTCTTTCCTACTGATCAACCTTTTGGCCTCAATCACTCTGCCTCCCTTCACATTTCTTTAATATCTGTGGACATAGATATTGAGACCCCAGTGATGACTCCCCTCAATCTAACATAAGCACCAAGGACATGGCTTTTAATCTTCATCCCAATAGGTTTTTCCATTTTCAGAATCTTCTCTTGCTGAGCCTGGCTACCACACAATATTAGCAATCTACCATTTCCAATGAACCAAGCTAGTTTCACTTCACCTACCTCTTTCTCTACGGCATTAGTTAGTCGGATAGGGTCTAAGTGAGGCCCTGTGGTCTCGTCAAACACTATCACCACTTTCCACTCCAACACATCAATACTCTTGCTTCCTACCTTGACCCTCTTTGTGCTTTCTTTACTAGACGCTCCACTGCTTTCTGTATCATGATCGCTCTTCTTCCTATGTCTTTCCACTACCGACCATTCCGGTCCTTGACCCTCATCCTCCTGCTCCATACCGTCAGAATTTACACCCATATTGTTTGCATTCCAGCACAGCTGAGCTTCACCAACTTTTTCTAAATTTCGTCCGCACTACTCACCACCATTTCCGACCTCCAACCCTCTCTCACAATCCCCTTCTTCTGTGGATTTTATATGGTGGTTGGCAACCAACTTTAAGGAGCATTACCACCACCAACTGGACTGGAGTGTGGACCAGAGACAGTGAAGGTCTAAATCCTACCCAATATTCTCGTCTCCCTAAGGAAACGAAATACATAACTAAATACTACATCCCCTGAAGATTTCCCCAACAGTTAACTTAATCCTGGCTCTTCAACCACATTACTCCTCAAATCTAATAACAATCGCTCCCTTTCCTCACATATTTCTGGCCCTGAAATAGAACATGTTCCTCCTGACAATGATCACACCTCCCAGTCGGATGTTTCTCCATCAATTTCAATGTACTATTGAGGCTTATGTGTCCCAGTCTCATCCTTGTGATTACACATTCCTCCCTTCTCTCTCGGCCTGAGGACCTCCCTGCCCCACCTTTTCCTGGATCTTATACAGATGTCTTCCCTTTTTCTCCTTGTTCCACAACTCTTGCCATTTGTTTTTAACCACTGTTATTAACCCCTTGGCTTCTGCTTTACTTGATTGACAATTCCATCTCAACCTTAGGATGTTTAAGAGGCTGCTTGGCGTTAACATCCACCTCCTCATTCTCCTCTTATCCCACACCAGCTGGTATCCAGAGGAACATCACAAATACCCCCATCTGTTTCACACTATACAAACATGGCTAAACCTCATACAATACATCCTGTCTGCTCTGAGACACAATTAATTTAAGCTCATCAGAGCTGCACTGGAGTCAGAGCAGATGACTACTCTGTCTGGCCTCACCTCCTCCACCCACTCTGCAGCCAATAGTATGGCCAACAACTCCATTGTGTTAACAGATAAATGATCTGTTGCTCTTTTCGTCACTGCCTCCTTAAACTCAGGAACACTAACAGCTGCTCCTGTTCTCCCTGTTTTAGGGTCATTAGATCCATCTGGGAATATATTCAAGAAAGCATAGTATTGTGTTCTTAAATGTTTACTTACAACTGAATCTACTCCTTCCTCAACATCTCTTACCCTTTCAACCAACCCTAGATCTATCACTGGCAGAGGGAGAAACCAAGGTGGGATAGCAGGAAGAACCACAGAGGGGCTAAACTCCCTCCCAAACAACCCCATCTTTCTCGCCATGCCGTTGCCTATCCACCAAAATATTGTATTCAGATTGTGTTCATGTTTCCAGGACTCTAGGAGCACCTTTTTCGTAGGATGTGTAACTTTATGTCCTTGTAACCCAATATGTCATGGCTAGCTCTTGTCTTCTTAACTTTAACGGCATCTCTCCCAACTGCACCTGCATCGCTGCCACCAGGGAGGTCGTAAGTGCTCCACAACATATTCTTAGGGCTTGGGCCAGGATTATATCTAGCTTTTTTAAAGATGTCTGAGCTGCTGATCCATATGCTACACTTACATAATCCAGTGATGATCTTAACAGCACTATATATCTTAACAGCACTATATATAGCATTTTCAACGCCATTCTATAATGCCCCCCACTCCATTCCTGACAAGCAATGCATCACATTCAAAACTACTCTGTTAATATGCTCCGCCCATGTCATTTGCGTGTCAAACCAGACACCCAGGAACCTAAACCCTCCCACCCTCTCAAGATTCCTTCCATACAACTTCAAGTATATTTCCTCCCCAACCTTCCTTCTAGAAAAAAACACAGTCTGTGTTATCTCAACTGAAAACTTGAAGCCCCTCAAACAATGACCTCCCAATATCAGGTCTCAGTGGTGTAAAGTACTTAAGTAGTACTTTCAAGTATGTTTTACTTAAGTAGTATCTGTACTTTACTTTACTATTTATATTTTTGACAACTTTTACTTTTAACTCACTACATTCCTAAAGAAAAGTATGTACTTTTTACTCCATACATTTTCCCTGACACCCAAAAGTACTCGTTACATTTTGAATGCTTAGCAGGACAGGAAAATGGTCTAATTCACACACTTATCAAGAGAACATCCCTGGTCATCCCTACTGCCTCTGATATGGCGGACTCACTAAACACATACTTCGTTTGTAAATGATGTCTGAGTGTTGGAGCGTGCCCCTGGATATCCATAAATTTAAAAACAAGAAAATGGTGCCGACTGGTTTGCTTATTATTAGGAATTTTTAATAATTTATACTTTTACTTTTGACACTTAAGTATATTTTAGCAATTACATTTACTTTTGATAGTTAAGTATATTTAAAACCAAATACTTTTTAGACTTGTACTCAAGTAGGATTTTACTGGATGACTTTCACTTGAGGTATCTTTACTTTTACTCAAGTATGACAATTGGGTACTTTTTCCACTACTGTCAGGTCTCACCTGGGAGAATACATTGTCAATCATAATGATGAACAACAAAGGACTAATGACACTTCTCTGGGGGGTACCATTATCTACCTCATAGCTTTCTGACATAGAGCGCCCGACCCACACTTGCTCTTCCCAATATACAGTTGAAGTCGGAGGTTTACATACACTTAGGTTGGAGTCATTAAAACTTGTTTTTCAACCACTCCACAAATTTCTTGTTTACAAACTATAGTTTTGGCAAGTCGATTATGACATCTACTTTAGTATGACACAAGTAATTTTTTCAACAATTGTTTACAGACAGATTATTTCACTTATAATTCACTGTTTCACAATTCCAGTGGGTCAGAAGTTTACATACACTAAGTTGACTGTGCCTTTAAACAGCTTGGAAAATTCCAGAAAATTATGTCATGGCTTTAAAAGCTTCTGATAGGCTAACTTACATTATTTGAGTCAATTGGAGGTGTACCTGTGGATGTATTTCAAGGCCTACCTTCAAACTCAGTGCCTCTTTGCTTGACATCATGGGAAAATCAAAAGAAATCAGCCAAGACCTCAGAAAAAAATGGTAGACCTCCACAAGTCTGGTTCATCCTTGGGAGTAATTTCCAAACATCTGAAGGTACCACGTTCATCTGTACAAACAATAGTACACAAGTATAAATACCATGAGACCACACAGCCGTCATACCGCTCAGGAAGGAGATGCGTTCTGTCTCCTAGAGATGAACGTACTTTGGTGCGAAAAAGTGCAAATCAATCCCAGAACAACAGCAAAGGACCTTGTGAAGATGCTGGAGGAAACAGGTACAAAATATCTATATCCACAGTAAAACGAGTTCTATATCGACATAACCTGAAAGGCCGCTCAGCAAGGAAGAAGACACTGCTCCAAAACCGCCATAAAAAAGCCAGACTACAGTTTGCAACTGTACATGGGGACAAAGATTGTACTTTTTGGAGAAATGTCCTCTGGTCTGATGAAACAAAAATAGAACTGTTTGGCCATAATGATCATCGTTATGTTTGGAGGAAAAAGGGGTAGGCTTGCAAGCCGAAGAACACCATCCCAACCGTGAAGCACAGGGGTGGCAGCATCATGCAGTGGGGGTGCTTTGCTGCAGAAGGGACTGGTGCACTTCACAAAATAGATGGCATCATGAGGGAAGGAAAATTATGTGGATATATTGAAGCAACATCTCAAGACATCAGTCAGGAAGTTAAAGCTTGGTCACAAATGGGTCTTCCAAATGGACAATGACCCCAAGCATACTTCCAAAGTTGTGCCAAAATGGCTTAAGGACAACAAAGTCAAGGTATTGGAGTGGCCATCACAAAGCCCTGACCTCAATCCTATAGAACATTTGTGGGCAGAACTGAAAAAGCGTGTGCGAGAAAGGAGGCCTACAAACCTGACTCAGTTACACCAGCTCTGTCAGGAGGAATGGGCCAAACTTCACCCAACTTATTGTGGGAAGCTTGTGGAAGGCTACCCAAAACGTTTCACCCAAATTAAACAATTGAAAGGCAATGCTACCAAATACTAATTGAGTGTACGTAAACTTCTGACCCACTGGGAATGTGATGAAATAATTAAAAGCTTAAATAAATCATTCTCTCTACTATTATTCTGACATTTCACATTCTTAAAATAAAGTGGTGATCCTAACTGACCTAAGACAGGGAATTTTTACAAGGATCAAATGTCAGGAATTGTGAAAAACTGAGTTTAAATGTATTTGGCTAAGGTGTATGTAAACTTCCGACTTCAACTGTACATGTATAATGTAACCAGTAGAATCGCAGAGATCTGGATACGTCCAGAAAAGTCTATGAACCAATGGTGAAAACCGATGAGTTTGCATCATTGGGTCGTTCTGTAAGTGCTGTTAATGTGAAGTGGAAACGTCTAGGAGCAACAATGGCTCAGCCGCGAAGTGGAACGGGACTGCTGAGTGCTGAAGCGTATAGAGCGTAAAATCGTCTGTCCTCGTTTGCAACACTCACTACCGAGTTCCAAACTGCCTCTGGAAGCAACGTCAGCACAATAACTGTTTGTCGGGAGCTTCATAAAATGGGTTTCCATGGCAGAGCAGCCGCACACAAGCCTAAGATCACCATGTGCAATGCCAAGTGTTGGCTGTTGTGGTGTAAAGCTTGCCGCCATTAGACTCTGGAGCAGTGGAAACGCATTCTCTGGAGTGATGACTCATGCTTCACCATCTGGACGAATCTGGGTTTGGCGGATGCCAGGAGAACGCTACCTGCCCCAATGCATAATAATTATAATAAATAATTGGTCATTTAGCAGACGCTCTTATCCAGAGCGACTTACAGGAGCAATTAGGGTTAAGTGCCTTGCTCAAGGGCACATCGACAGATTTTTCACCTAGTCGGCTCGGGATTAGAACCAGCGACCTTTCGGTTACTGGCACAACGCTCTTAACCACTATGCTACCTGCCGCCAACTGTATAGTGCCAACTGTAAAGTTTGGTGGAGGAGGAATAATGGTCTGGGGCTGTTTTCATGGTTAGGGCTAGGCCCCTTAGTTCCAGTGAAGGGAATTCTTAACGCTACAGCATACATTTACATTTTAGTCATTTAGCAGACGCTCTTATCCAGAGCGACTTACAGTTAGTGAGTGCATACATTTTCATACTGGCCCCCCGTGGGAAACGAACCCACAACCCTGGCGTTGCAAGCGCCATGCTCTACCAACTGAGCATACAATGACATTCTAGACAATTTGGTGCTTCCAACTTTGTGGCAACAGTTTGGGGAAGGCCCTTTCCTGTTTCAGCATGACAATACCCCCATGCACAAAGCGAGGTCCATACAGAAATGGTTTGTCGAGATCGGTGTGGAAGAACTTGACTGGCCTGCACAGCGCCCTGACCTCAACCCTATTGAACACATTTGGGATTAATTGGGAAGGGGGGGATTGGGGGGTGTTAAGTTGCGTAATTCAAATCTGGTATCAGAACAGAATTTAACACTAAGTCACTGTATATATTCTCAGCTTTTTTATTAATATAATTAGTCAAGCGAATAAATGGTAAATGCAATCTTCGTATATACGGGTTCAATGTAAAACCTCGCAGGGCAAAACAAAGAACTAACTGTCCCAACCCAAAGTTATTCTTTTAATACTCTGTCAGAGTAGAGGCTGAGCGTGGTTTAAACTTACTCAGCCTATCGTTGGCGCACAGGCTGGTCCCAGCCTCTTGGCGCTTCACTGTTGCCGGGCATTAGTTGTTTTTTGCAACTTGTCTCGAGAGTCAGCAACCCTCAGACATAGTTTCCTCTTCTTCATTGTTGCAGTACACATGTCCTTGAACGGTTTAACAAAGAGGCAGTGTGTGTGTGTGTGTGTCACAAGTCTATCTCAGCCTCCCCTAACGGTTCCTCACATTAGTCACAGCTTGTTATGTTAAACAATCTATATCAGTACAGCACAAACCTATTATGTTTAATCATTAATGTATTATTTTTAAGCTAGGCATCACATCTAATTATAAGAAAATAGATCCCAACAATCCCCCCCTTTTCACACCCGCTGGGTGTGAACCCAAATAAGAAATTCCAGGGGGAAATTTAGGATTCCCCCTTTTGACACCCAATAGGGTGTCACTCATTAAAATACAATACAAACAAAAGAATCACACTTTTATTAATAGGCAATAATGATAATTAAAAGGGCTTCAGTCCTTCCATCTACACCTAACTTGTACTAAATAAATAGGTCATTTAGCAGACGCTCTTATCCAGAGCGACTTACAGGAGCAATTAGGGTTAAGTGCCTTGCTCAAGGGCACATCGACAGGTTTTTCACCTAGTCGGCTCGGGATTAGAACCAGCAACCTTTCGGTTACTGGCACAACGCTCTTAACCACTAAGCTACATGCCGCCCCAGATGGCTACCAGCCACCCAGGAACTTCAAACCTTCACATAGGAAAGACAAACATTCACAATAGTTAAAATGGATTTATAAAACATAAACAGGGAATTTTTGATTCCCCCTTTAGACACCCACTAGGGTGTTACTCCACCACCTCACCAATAGCAAACCAAGGGTCATCCTTAGTCAACCCCATTTTCCTCCGAAAGCTAGACTCAGTTTCTGCATCTCCTTCTTGAGCCTCCAGCAAAGGCATCATACCAGCAGTGTGCACGACATCTGTAACAGACTTTCTCAGACAAGGGATAATACAGGCAGCACAGCACATCAAAATTAAAAACATAACGATTAGGGTCAGAAATCCAGTAACCACCAGTGCAGCATACTTACCAAACCACTCACCCAACCAAGAAAAGTCTGGTTTCCTCCACTCCAGCCATGCTCTTCATTTCAGCTGATAGTTTATCTAAACCAACTAGGGCTTTAGAGATACTCCTGTCAGGACTGGTATTGTCAGGGATAAATGTGCAACAATGGCTTACCATTCTATAGACACCGCCCCTTTCTGCCTGATCTCGAGCCAACCTCTTTTACTAAGTCATGAGTGAGATGGCGGAAAATTGTTCAGAGATCCCTTTTGCTGCATCCCTAGTCTAGCCAATAAATCGTTGTTGGTCGTAATAGATATAATTAATCCAATCCACAATTTTGTTTGTCACCCACCAAAAGAACGTGGTAGTAAACCCTTCCCCTAATTGTTTCATAGCTCGGTATCCATCCGATACCCCCCTTGGTATCCCAATCGCATCCATCTAAATAGGGCTATTCTCCTTCTTGTTAAAACTCCTCCTACATCTGTTTAATCCTTGGTTCCTGGTGACTAATTCTAACTAGCTGAACCAGTAGAACCAGGGCGCACGTATCTAGCCACCCTTTTGGAATTATCTGCCTTATACTGCCTTTACTGGCACACGCCCACCACACATCGGTTACAGGGGCTGTAAGGTTTAGAATTCTCTCCTGTGCTTCCGAATTTAAGTCCGTCACATTACTACTATCTCCAATTGATAATTGGTGATGTCTTTGTTTCTCTTTACCCCCCCATCTGGATGTTCAGTCCCGCCCGGTCTCATATCCCCGTCCCCAAGTGTGTTTAAACACTTGAGTCTAGGAACAATCCGCCGTGGGGGCCGAACACGAATATAATGGGATTTTATCATCCCAATTTGCTTATTGACATGTACCCCACCCGTTGGCTACGTCCCTAACCCTTATTTTGATTCTGACTCCCATTTTGTAGGCCACTCGTCCTTGACGGTCAGTATGTCAGGTCGCTTCTCTTCTCTTTTCCTTCTTAACAATGGTAAGGGCATAGCGTAATTGGTGGTGGATCTTGACATATCAAGACCATTGCCGAGACTATGATGCAGCTCAAGTCACCCATATTCCCAAAAACCGCCAACCCTCTCCTGTCCTCAGTCTTTCTGCTTGGTACTACCCCATACTCACACCCTGAGAACACACTACAGTGATGATAGGTCGGGGTAGGAGATCTTCGTTAACAGAGGTGATCCCCAGACCCTATTGGTCCAGTTCTTGTCTCTAACTCTGCGTGTGTTCAGTGGTGCTTGCATGTGTTCTTACCTTTTTGCAGTGGGTAACGTGGACCCAGGTTGCTCTTTCTGCTATTCTAATGGCAAAGGCAGTGACCAATATAACCTGATAGGGCCCTTCCCAACAGGCCTGCTTCCAGTTTTTCTTCTTTAGGGACTGGATCCTCACCAGTCACCTGGTTAGATAGAGTGGGTCACCTACTCCTTTAGTTCACCTGTGGGGCACAAAACCTCTGACATACGGGTGTGGTTAATTAACTACCTTCACACGTGTTCTGCTCTCAATTTCTATTTCTGACTGCTCCGGTCCTTCTAACTCGGGTATTCTGTATGGTCTACCAAATCCCTTCTCCAATGGCAATAACCCTTCTTTATCTGGAGTTCTCCTGATCATCATTAATACTATCGGTAGACCTTGTACCCCATTTCTTCCTGCTCGCCTGTGTGTTTTCCTTAACCCCTCTCTAATAATACCGTTCACATCAGTATTCTCTTTCTAGACTGTATCTAAAAAATTGTTTTTTTAAAAGTATTTTGTCCTCTCCTTCGTGTATATTTATTATTTAATCCTACCATCTACTATCATCCCCCTTTTGACACATGTTTTGCCCATGTGTCAATATTACCACCTACCTAAACAATCACTTAGGTAATATTGGTAATTTATCATCCAATTGCCATCCCTTATTTATTTTGAGACTGTCCCTTCCTTCTTTATTGCTCCTATCTTCCTGATACTGTAGGGGATTTCCCTCAATCCTGGGAAAAAAACTAAAACATAAAACTCCCCCCTCAGAACACATCAGATAACTCCACGTATCATTAAATTCACTAAACCTATAAATAACAAACCCATAACCACCTTCCGGTAATCTACTGATTTAAACCTGTTGCATTAATTTATTAAAATATAAACCTACTGTTTAATAAATGTTTGCATTGAACACATCTCTCAGTCTCTCTAGGTATTGACTAATAATCTCACTGTCTCCCTGCTTACACTCGTGGACTTTGGAGAAGTCAGCATGTCTGTGATAATATTCTCTCAGATTATCACAGAGTTGTGCCAATTTATCTCCATAAGCCCCTCCTTCTGCCCACTCTAGAACCCCTGTATTCAGCTTAAAGTTGGCGGTCAGCCCTTCCATATCTCTTCTGAACTGGTGTACCCCCGTCTTAGGGTTGGGTATCCCTTCCACTGCTCTCACTACATCTCTCTGCTTCGTTTACTAAATCCTAGCATTAATAAATTCTATCCACACACCACCAAAAACGAATAACATATTTGCATACACATAACTAGAAAGCATGAATTTAATACCATTCTTGCTTAAACAATGCAATTCAACCTTTCTCAAATCTAATTACCTCTGTTATCAACTGAAATTATAGCCACCTCTTATGAAACCCCCAATCTGTCATTGTTTAGAATACAGCAGATATAGGTAACTGTCAATTCTAAGTAGGCTACAAATAACACCAAACACATGCCGTAGTTGACCAGCATATATTGAATTTATCTCCATAGTATTAATATCCAATGTAGTGATTGACGTTCCTTCCATTTATTATATTATTATATTAATCCTAAATTGGCTTTGTACAATATTATATTAATTATGTCTCACCCATGACGTATGTCTACGTTTGGGTGAGCAAGTTAATATATAATTATTATTCCAATTATTATTTTATGAAGTCTCTAGCCTCTAATTCAACACAAAACCCCATCATCAATTGTACTCCCAGCAGAACTGAAAAAAAAGAAAACATACTGTGATTTCCAGGAGACTGCACCTTTGTTTCTGGCCTCACTATCTCCCCGAGAATTGGCCCTCCCCTCAAAGTCCCTCCCAATCTGCTCTTGGTAAACTGCAAACCTTTTATTGCTTCTGGTCTCATAGGGTATTGCTTCTGATATGGCCTATGATTAGATTTGGGTATCACCTGTACTGGAATTACCCCTTTTATTAATCCTACGTCTGCTGGACCCCGGGACCACAAATGCTCTGGAACTTCTTTTAAGTCTGACTCCTGTTGTTCTGTCAACAGGTATTCCTCTCATCTGCATCTGCTATTCTCATCTAAATGTACTCCGGGAACTGAATTGGCTTTCCAATTCAATTTCCGACGATACCCATCTGTGGATGGGCTGTGTTGATCTCCACTCAAAATATTGACCCAATCAGTGATCCTCTTACCCTTGGATACCCACTGGCCCATGTCTTTCCAGTCCTCTGCTGGCTCCTTTGCTAGGGACACATGTGGGCTCCATCTTTCCCTGAACTTTGGGGCCCTAGTTCCACCTCCACTGCTGCGTGGGTGTTGTCATAGTGAAACCATTTCAAGGCTATAGTCCTTTCTGTGGTTTTAAATAATGCTTCCTCATAGATTGCATCTGGACCTGGGTGTTGGTTATACCAGAGAGTACAGTGTAGGTCATCGGGGGACATTTTAGTGGGGCCTGGTACTACATCATCAGCAAGTTCCATCAAGGTTCGGGGAATATCAGTTATTCCCCCCCTTAACAAATCTTGACTATACCAATAACATTGCTCCCCTTCCCCACAGACCACCATATTGTCTCTGACTATGTGTACATCACGTCCTAGTAAATTTACCGGACACAGCTTAGATATCAGGATGGGTATGGTTGCCTCTCCTCCTGATTGGTCATGTTTTAGGGTTATTGGGGCTGATAACCTTTCAATAAATTGATGACCAGAGGCCCCATCAATTGATTTTCTCCCCCATCAACCCTGACTCCATCTGGCTTGTCTGTTGCACAGATTTACAGCCCTCTAACCAATTGTACTATTATGTGTGTTTTTCCGCGTTATTTGTAATTTATTTTGTACATAATGTTTCTGCCATCGTCTCTTATAACCAAAAAGAGCTTTTCTTCAACGAGGCGGCCGCAAAGGATATCCTACAGACACGCGACAAGGCCCAAATCCCCGTCATTCGCATGAGGAAGAGAGACGGGGATATCGTGGACGAGGGGTCGGGTGCCTTGTAAGGATCCGACGGCGAGCGAGTAAACTGCAGCTCCCATCAATCCTATTAGCCAATCTTCAATCATTGGAAAATAAATTGGATGACCTAAGATTACGGTTATCCTACCAACGGGACATTAAAAACTGTAATATCTTATGTTTCACCCGAGTCGTGGCTGAACGACGACATGGATAACATACAGCTAGCGGGCTATACGCTACATCGGCAGGATAGAACGGCTGACTCCGATAAGACAAGGGATGGCGGTCTGTGTATATTTTTAAACAACAGCTGGTGCACAAAATCAAATACTAAGGAAGTCTCGAGGTTTTGCTCGCCTGAGGTAGAGTATCTTATGATAAGCTGTAGACCACACTATTTACCAAGAGAGTTTATCTATATTTTTCATAGCTGTCTATTTACCACCACAAACCAATGCTAGCATTAAGATTGCACTGAATGAGCTGTATAAGACCATAAGTCAACAGGAAAACGCTCATCCAGAGGCAGCGCTCCTAGTGGCCGGGGACTTTAATGCAGGGAAACTTAAATCCGTTCTACCTAATTTCTACCAGCATTTTAAATGTGCAACCAGAGGAAAAAAAAACTCTAGACCACCTTTACTCCACACACAGAGACGCATACAAAGCTCTCCCTCGCCCTCCATTTGGCAAATCTGACCATAACTCTATCCTCCTGATTCCTGCTTATAAGCAAAAACTAAAGCAGGAAGCACCAGTGACTCGGTTAATCAAAAAGTGGTCAGATGACGCAGATGCTAAGCTACAGGACTGTTTTGCTAGCACAGACTGGAACATGTTCCGGGATTCTTCAGATAGCATTGAGGAGTACACCACATCAGTCACTGGCTTCATCAATAAGTGCATCGATGATGTCGTCCCCACAGTGACCGTACGTACATACCCCAACCAGAAGCCATGGATTACAGGAAACATCCGCACTGAGCTAAAGGGTAGAGCTGCCGCTTTCAAGGAACGGGACTCTAACCCGGACGCTTATAAGAAATCCCGCTATGCCCTCCGACGAACCATCAAACAGGCAAAGAGTCAATACAGGACTAAGATTGAATCGTACTACACCGGCTCTGACGTGCGTCGGATGTGGTAGGGCTTGAAAACTATTACAGACTACAAAGGGAAGCACAGCCGCGAGCTTCCCAGTGACACAAGCCTACCTGACGAGCTAAACCACTTCTACTGCTCGCCGAGGCAAGCAACACTGAAGCATGCATGAGAGCACCAGCTGTTCCAGACTGACTATGTGATCACGCTCTCCGTAGCCGATGTGAGTAAGACTTTTAAGCAGGTCAACATTCACAAGGCCGCAGTGCCTGGACGGATTACCAGAACGTGTACTCGAGCATGTGCAGACCAACTGGCAAGTGTCTTCACTGACATTTCAACATGTCCTGACTGAGTCTGTAATACCAACATGTTTCAAGCAGACCACCATAGTCCCTGTGCCCAAGGACACTAAGATAACCTGCCTAAATGACTACCGACCCGTAGCACTGACGTCTGTAGCCATGAATTGCTTTGAAAGACTGGTCATGGCTCACATCAACACCATTATCCCAGGAAACCCTAGACCAGGGGTGTCAAACTCTATTTTAGCTCAGGGGCCACATGGAGGAAAATCTATTCCCAAGTGGGCCGGACCGAAAAAATCATGGTATATATAACTTAAAAAACAACAACTTCAGATTGTTTTCTTGGTTTTAATACGATCAACATACAACATAAAGCTGGAGCCTGAGGACAGTGTGTCCAAAATAGTACAAGCACAACATCACTATTAATCATAAAACACGTCAAGTTTATTTGAAAATTCCAAAGAAAAAAGAACACACAAACACACAATGCCTCAGTGATTAAACAGAACTGTTTCACAGATCACAGAACTATATCAGGTGTCATTTCTCAGGCAGAAATGTAGATAAAAATAATGAAATCCTGTTCCCCAAACAAGTGCAAGAACCACAGAGTCAAGAATAGGTTAAATATACAAATAAAATAAAATCAATAAAAAACAAAGACATCAACATAAAAACATATAAACATAAAGCTGGAGCCTGAGGACAGTGTCCAAAAAGCACAACATCACTATTAATCATAAAACACCTCGAGTTATTTGAAAGTTCTGAGGACAAAGAACACACAAACACACAATGCCTCAGTGATTAACAGAACTGTTTCACAGATCACATAACTATATCAGGGGTGTCATTTCTCAGGCAGAAATGTAGATATAAATAATGAAATCCTGTTCCCAAACAAGTGCAAGAACCACAGAGTCAAGAATAGGTTAAATATACAAATAAAATAAAATCAATTAAAAACAATAGCACATCAACATAAAAACATATAAACATAAAGCTGGAGCCTGAGGACAGTGTCTAAAAGCACAACATCACTATTAATCATAAAACACCTCAAGTTATTTGAAAGTTCTGAGGACAAAGAACACACAAACACACAATGCCTCAGTGATTCACAGAAGTATATCACAGATCATAGAACTATATCAGGGTGTCATTTCTCAGGCAGAAATGTAGATAAAAATAATGAAATCCTGTTCCCCAAACAAGTGCAAGAACCACAGAGTCAAGAATAGGTTAAATATACAAATAAAATAAAATCAATTAAAAACAATAGCACATCAACATAAAAACATATAAACATAAATCTGAAAGCGTTGCTCAAACTCCCGTAACAGTCCCGTTATTTTATCTTTGAACCGCCTCATGTCTGCCACATGTTGGGCTGCATACATTTTTCAGACAGGGGAAGTGAGCTGCATCACCACCGGCAAGTTGAGCCTCCCACAATGACAGCTTCAACTTGAAAGAACGTATGCTGTCATAATACTGTGTGACAACTTTGTTGCGCCCTTGCAGCTGTTTGTTCAAGTTATTCAGGTGCTCTGTAACATCCACCATAAATGCAAGGTCCGGCATCCATTCTGCGGAATGAAATTCTAACACTGGTTTGCCCCTTTTCTTCCATGAACTGTTCAATTTCTTCTCGAAATCAAAGAAACGCCTCAGCACAGCACCTCGGCTTAACCATCTTACCTCAGTGTGGTATGGCAGGCCATAGATGTGGTCTTTCTCTCTGAGAAGGCTGTCAAACTTCTGAGAAGGTGATTCAGGCTTCTGGATCGGATGAAATTAACAGTTTGGATGACCACCTTCATGATGTTATCCGCCTTTAATGACTTGCAACACAAAGCCTCCTGGTGCAAAATACAGTGAAAAGTCAAAAAATCACGTCCTCCATTTGCAGATTGCACTTTCTCTCTGAACTTTGTCACAACGCATGCTTTTTTCCCGATCATTGAGGGCGCACCATCTGTAGCCAGGCTGACAGCGCGGGACCAGTCCACTCCGACCCTGTCCAGCGCGGCCGACAAGTGCGGTAAAAATATCAGCTGCTGTCGTTAGTATCTGTCATCGGCACCAACTCCACGAACTCCTCGGGTGACGGTCAATGTGTCATCAACTCCGCGGATGAAAAAATGGCCAGTTGTGCAACATCTGTAATGTCCGTGCTTTCATCAATTGCAACCAAAACGCAATAAATGACTTTACTTTTTGCTTCAACTGGCTGTCCAAATCCACTGAAAGATCGGAAATCCTGTCTGCAACTGTGTTTCTTGTCAGGCTGATATTTGCAAAAAAGCCTGCCGCTTTTCAGGGCACACAATCTCCGCTGCCTTCATCATGCATGTTTTTACAAATTCACCCTCACTAAATGGTTTTGAAGCCACTGCGATTTCATTAGCAATGAGGTAGCTAGCTTTCACTGCAGCGTCACTGATGTCTCGGCTGTGAGTAAACACAGACTGCTGTTTCTTCAGACCCGCCAACAGTTCATTCACCTTCTCTCATCTCCGCTGTCCTTGAAAGTTGTCATATTTGTCGGCATGAAGACTCACATAGTGGCGACGAAGGTTATATTCTTTCAGCACTGCAACATGCTCTGAACACACCAAACATACAGCTTTCCCATTCAATTCGTGATTAAATAGGATGACCATTTTTCTTGAAACACTCTGCACTCTGCGTCCACTTTTCTCTTTTTGACAGAGACATATTGGGGCAATGAGGGTGCCAAAGCACATAATGTTAAAAGTAGAAGCCGTAATAAATATCGGGCAAAACAAAGTAGCTCATTGGCTGCACGTGCTTGACCTACTTGCTCTGCCCCGGTATAAACAGTTTGCTTGCTTAACACAATTGCTATTGCACCATCCAGTGGACGCAATTGGAACAGCAGTTTATTTTATAGAAAAATTGCAGCGCATTTTTATACTATACAATTAAAATTATTGTATTTGTATTTTTTTTTTAATTTTTTTTTTTAATCATCTCACGGGCCGGATTAAACCCGTTTGCGGGCCTGATCCGGCCCGCGGGCCGTACGTTTGACACCCCTGCCCTAGACCCACTCCAATTTGCATACCGCTCCAACAGATCCACAGATGATGCAATCTCTATTGCACTCCACACTACCCTTTCCCACCTGGACAAGAGGAACACCTACGTGAGAATGCTATTCATTGACTACAGCTCAGCATTCAACACCATAGTTCCCTCAAAGCTCATCACTAAGCTAAGGATCCTGGGACTAAACACCCCCCTCTGCAACTGGATCCTGGACTTCCTGACGGGCCGCCCCAGGTGGTAAGGGTAGGTAACAACACATCTGTCACACTGATCCTCAACACGGGGGCCCCCTCAGGGGTGCGTGCTCAGTCCCCTCCTGTACTCCCTGTTCACCCATGACTGCATGGCCAGGCACGACTCCAACACCATCATTAAGTTTGCTGACGACACAACAGTGGTAGGCCTGATCACCGACAACGATGAGACAGCCTATAGGGAGGAGGTCAGAGACCTGGCCGTGTGGTGCCAGGATAACAACCTCTCCCCTCAACGTGACCAAGACAAAGGAGATGATTGTGGACTACAGGAAAGAAAAGAGGACTGAGCACGCCCCCATTCTCATCGACGGGGCTGTAGTGGAACAGGTTGAGAGCTTCAAGTTCCTTGGTGTCCACATCACCAACGAACTATCATGGTCCAAACACACCAAGACAGTCGTGAAGAGGGCACGACAAAGCCTATTCCCCCTCAGGAGACTGAAAAGATTTGGCATGGGTCCTCAGATCCTCAAAAATTCTACAGCTGCACCATCGAGAGCATCCTGACTGGTTGCATCACCGCCTGGTATGGCAACTGCTTGGCCTCCAACCGCAAGGCACTACAGAGGGTAGTGCGTACGGCCCAGTACATCACTGGGGCCAAGCTTCCTGCCATCCAGGACCTCTATACCAGGCGGTGTCAGAGGAAGGCCCTCAAAATTGTCAAAGACTCCAGCCACCCTAGTCATAGACTGTTCTAACTGCTACCGCACAAAGAGGTTTTGTCTGTTTTTCGTTTTAACGTATCCAATATTCTGCCGGGCTCCCCGTCAACCGGGAGTCCACCGGGTGAATGATAATTTCTCCCCCCTTCTCTTCCACTCCTTACCGTCTTTACCCCCATTAATTTCTAGTGCTGACTTCAATGCTTTCAGCACCCTCTCGGTCTCTTGGTTGGTCATTTTTTGTTTTAATCTATCGTAATCTAACTATCCAAACGTATTTATTATTCCTAGTGATATATTTATTTTAGTGCAGAATAAAACTTTATAATTCAGGTCCCAGACCTATTATTTACCCGCAGGTCAATCAAACCGATATTAAATCTCTGACTAATATCAAATGTACTACAAACACTCAGTAAACCTCCTCAGTATAACCTAGGACCTAGCCAGTAATATGTTCACAATTACCGGACCTTACCTTAGAACCTAGCCAGTAATATGTTCACAATTACCGGACCTTACCTTAGAACCTAGCCAGTAATATGTTCACAATTACCGGACCTTGCCTTAGAACCTAGCCAGTAATATGTTCACAATTACCGGACCTTGCCTTAGAACCTAGCCAGTAATATGTTCACACTACGGACCTTGCCCCAGAACCTAGCCAGTAATATGTTCACAATTACGGACCTTGCCTTAGAACCTAGCCAGTAATATGTTCACAATTACCGGACCTTGCCCCAGAACCTAGCCAGTAATATGTTCACAATTACCGGACCTTGCCCCAGAACCTAGCCAGTAATATGTTCACAATTACCGGAACTTGCCTTGGAAAGAACAGAACCTAGCCCGTACAACTACGGGACCTTGCCTGTACTTATTTATCTGTGAATCATTCAAACCGATATTAGTGCGCTGTCTAATATATAATGTACTTCATTCACACGATTGGGTTGGCCTCCCAAACTTCATTCAGTCTTGTTAATAGTTCCAGACTTATTAACCACAATCGAACTTGATACCCCGTATCTAGTACATTACATTCGCTGTTATACCTCCGTTTACTCACACACACACTCTGGTTAAGTATATTGTCTAGTCGCATACATAACTGATGATCAATACCTAATACATTTCATTCATTCATTATGTCATTTGTGACCGATCGGTTTTTTAAAATTGCATTTACCACAGCACACGCTTCATACATGTAACTAATTTGTTAAATACGTTTTCAACTTGATCAATTATACAATTTTGTAACTTACATCAAACAGGTGTCTCACAAAATAAATTTGGATAATTCCAATATGCAGAACTTTAGTTATTCACAATAGGTGTCTGCTTACCTTTTTGTCTGACCGGTCAGGATTTGTGAGGCACACCGTCCGACGACAGCAATGGCCAATCGGCCGGACAAGTTCCAGCGAAGTCCTTCTACCAGATCACGTCGGTGGTCACCAATTGTTAAGTTGCGTAATTCAAATCTGGTATCAGAACAGAATTTAACACTAAGTCACTGTATATATTCTCTGCTTTTTTATTAATATAATTAGTCAAGCGAATAAATGGTAAATGCAATCTTCGTATATACGGGTTCACTGTAACACCTCGCAGGGCAAAACAAAGAACTAACTGTCCCAACCCAAAGTTATTATTTTAATACTCTGACAGAGATAGTTCCCGTTCAAAGCGGGCCTGTCAGAGTAGAGGCTGAGCGTGGTTTAAACTTACTCAGCCTATCGTTGGCGCACAGGCTGGTCCCAGCCTCTTGGCGCTCACTGTTGCCGGGCATTAGTTGTTTTTGCAACTTGTCTCGAGAGTCAGCAACCCTCAGACATAGTTTCCTCTTCTTCATTGTTGCAGTACACATGTCCTTGAACGGTTTAACAAAGAGGCAGTGTGTGTGTGTGTGTGTCACAAGTCTATCTCAGCCTCCCCCTAACGGTTCCTCACATTAGTCACAGCTTGTTATGTTAAACAATCTATATCAGTACAGCACAAACCTATTATGTTGAATCATTAATGTATTATTTTTAAGCTAGGCATCACATCTAATTATAAGAAAATAGATCCCAACAGGGGCAAGTGTTTAAATTGTGCAATAGCCTTTAGCAATCATAATAAGTGTCTGGTAGCAGCAGCTGTGATGTGTGTGTTGCATTAATGTGTGTGTGTGTCTGTGTCTGTGTGTTAAGGTGCAGAGAATCAGAGCAGGTCCAGTTCAAGTGTTCAGCAGTCTGACAGCTTGTAAATAGAAATGGTCTCTGAGCCTGTTGGTATCAGACCTCTTGCTCCAATACCGTCTGCCTGATGGTAGTAGCCTAAGGGAGTGAACAGCTCCTGGCTTGGGTGTGTGGGCTCCTTGATGATGATGCTGCTGGCCTTCCTCAGGCACCATTTCGAGTCCTGTGTACCTCAGTTGGTAGAGCATGGCGCTTGCAACGCCAGGGTTGTGGTTTCGATTCCACGGGGGCCAGTATGAGAAAAAAAAATGGGGGAAATGTATGCACTCACTAACTGTTAGTCGCTCTGGATAAGAGCGTCTGCTAAATGACTAAAAAAATGTCCTGGATGGAAATGTTTTCTTTAAAAGTACAAGTAGTTGGCCCTGGGGACCCATCGAGCCTATCATTGGGGTTGGCCGCTTGGGTGTATCAGGATGGGCGGAAAATGATGCACTGATTAATGAACGGGTGCACAAAACGAACGCTCACTGACACCGCCTACCACTAAACAACTCCCTCCGGTTTCCCGCCAGAGCAGTTCAGAAACAGCATGCAGTGAAGAAGTGCGGTGGTCTGGCAATGGCGCTGGTACGTAGACGTACTTATTTTAACTAAGCAAAATGTGAATAATGTTTATTTAAAGAGTTTGCTTCGTTTCATCATGATGGCTCAGTTTATTGAGCCAGATGTGAGATTACAAATTATATGCATGAGTTTAAGACTTTGATTTAGATAATAGCCAGCTAACGTCAACTAGATAAACACTTCAGGTGACGCAAAAGCAAATATTTTGTATGACTAAATCTAAACGGTTTCCCCTTTTATCTGTGGCTAAAACCTGCCTGGCTGCACTGGGTTTTTAGCTGCTTTCTAGAAAGCACTATGTACTCACGTGAACAAGAATTTTCCCGCGCGGGATAAAAACTCATTATTGTAACTTTTAGCTAGACCCAATAAGTATTGTGCCAGTTTTTGAAAAACCCGCTAGATGGTTTTGCTATAAAAATCGAATTAAGGTAGCTACTGCTCAAATTCTGGAAACGTTCAGCTGTAGCTGGATGGTGTTAAATGTTGTTTACATGTATCCGCCTACATTGATCTTCGCTATTGGTAGAACTTTAGCGCGAATATTAAAAACAAGGAAGTGGTAGTCTTTCTTGACTGGGCCGTGGCGGGAACATACCTTTCCCTCAGGCCGTGGTTGCCTCCCCCCGGCCGTGTTATGGTGTTCATAGATACTGTAGCTTCCAGCATACGGCTAGTGCTGTTGTCCTAGTTAGGTCTTAGATTTCCGAGACTAAAGTTCATATTCAGCTGTAACTAGTTAATCAAGATGCATTTCTGCAGGTGAGTCTAATGCTAGTTCGTCGATGTGGCATCAATTTTGACCGAAATCTACTGTTTAGTCAAAGTGAACTATTTACTTTTAATGCGACTTTGCTCTATCGCAAGCTAGCTAGCAAAATCAACGCTAGCAACCCGCTCGGCTTAGCTACACGATTTAAGCAAACTTTGATACGTCGCGTTATTTTCATTGACCGGCGTCTGTTATAATGTAGGTTAACGTTAAAGCTGACGACATAGATCACTAGCTATAATATCTGTGTAACGTCAGCTAGTTTAGTAGTTAGTGGCCCATGATGATGTAGCGAAGTTAAATGCGAAGCCAGTGAGCAAATGGGCTAGCTAGTTAGCTATTAATAGATGGCTAACTGTTAACGTTATATGGCTCTGGTAATGTTTCAAACAGGTGTGATTAACGCTATATTAATAATGGCCATCTCCTAACAGTCACTTGGTTAAATGAAAGTTTTTCGTTAACAAGTTGTTCATTTCTTCTTAGTTGGCGGAGGGTTGTCGCAGTCATCTGGTTCCTGCCTTCCAGCCAGTCGAAATCAGGTTTGTTTTAAATAATTATACCACTGGAATTGAGCATTGTCATAATATGAATGAAAATGTACTAGCTACACTACAACAACACAAAACAAATAGTAAATAACTTTTGGTCATGTAGTGTATTTCTAGTTTTTTGTGGACATAGTTCGAGTGGATGTTTTTGTTCCCTGCAAGTTTCTATTTGCTCAGAAAGTGTCCTAGTTTTTGGAAAATGTGCAATGCAAAACACCTCAGTGGGAATCAGTTAAAATGGTGCACAGTACATGTATCTTCTGTATTTGTTAAGTCATTTTGGGGTGAAATAAGGGTAGAGTTTCTGAGGTTTCCAAAACCTTATTGCACACTATTATTTATTATTAATGGTTAGACAGAGCGTCTGGACTGTTGTACACATGGGCTACGCTGTGGTCAACGGTTAGAATGAAAACCCAATGGCTGTATGGGTTCTCGAGAGCTAGTAAAGAGTCTAACTGGCTGTTTCACCAAAAGGTTAATTTAATGCCCTGGTTACAATGGCCAGCTATTGTATGATCAGCTGTTACATCAATGTGTGGTCCTCTGTAGCTCAGCTGGTAGAGCACGGCGCTTGTAACGCCAAGGTAGTGGGTTCGATCCCCGGGACCACCCATACACAAAAAATGTATGCACGCATGACTGTAAGTCGCTTTGGATAAAAGCGTCTGCTAAATGGCATATTATTTCTTTATTATTTATTATTTATCAATAGCTCTTACATGGCTGCACTACAGCAGAGGATCCTCCAGCATAAATGTGAGTCAGTCAACATGACTGACAGGATTGAAGAAAAAATGCAATTGTCAATTTTTATCGGTCTCTTAGGGTACATTTTTACCAACATCGTTATAGCCTAAAAAAAATATTTAATGAATTATTGAAAATAATCCTGACACACACATCTTATTAGTCAATACATAACAATACTGCTTTACTTGATTTTGGTGTTCTGTAACAAGACTCGTCTTGTTGGCTGAGGGAAAGTGTATGTAGATCTTGAAAAGGAGCCTCTGGAGTAACATTATTTAATGTTCAATAATTTTAGCTGTGGCTGTAAAAAATAATGCGGTGAATAATCTGATGGTTTTTCTCCAAATGTTACAGTGCCACACCAGGATTTACTTCTTCGTATGGGGGAGTCCTTACGCATAGAAATACCGGATGATGACCAATGTCCGGTGTCAAACTTCATTGTACGCACAAAGAAAATTGGCGAAGTGTTCGAGTATAGCAAGAAGCTGTCCGAGTTGAATGTGGATCCACGTTATCAGGACAGGATCCAGTTGAAGAATGACGCCAACGGCCGTGCTGTTGTAATTTGGAATGTATCCAAAGAAGATGAAAATCCACGCTATTATGAGTACTGTGGTTTGCCTACCATTCTAAAGACATTTAAGATTACAAGTAAGAAGCCTCCTGTCCATCTTTTTTTGCATTGAAAGGATTAAGTGGAAGTACATGTGACAGTTGAGTGGTTTCTAAAGTTGCACTGTTGCTTAGCTGTACTAAAGGGATAAAACACCAGTTGATTTTGAATGAAGCTTATTTTGCTTATAATGTATTTTCAGGGAGTACTGAGAGTTCAATCACCACTGCAGCCCCCGAACCATCTACAACCACACCAGGAGGTATTATTGTCACCTGATCTTTAACCTGGAGGTAGATAAAGCAGGGTTTCCCAAACTCAAACTGGGGGACTCCAGGGGGTACATATTTTTATTTTTTCCCCTAGCACTACATAGCTGGTTTTAAAATAATCAACTCCTCATCAAGCTTTGATTGTTTGAATCAGCTGTGTATTGCTAGGGCCAAAACCAAAACATGCACCCCTTGAGGTCCCAAGGACCAAGTTTGGGAAACGCTGAGATAAAGATAAACGTTTTTGTAGTGCAGAAATATTTGTTATTCAAGCATGACAACAGTGTATTTAGCTTATGATACATTTTCAGGTAGCACTGAGACTTCAACCATCACAGCAGCCCCCCAACCATCTTCAACCAAACCAGGTATAATCGTCTTCTGATCTTTTAAGTTGAAGTAGATTGTGAGATGTGTAGTGCAGTAATAGCAAATCTGGGTTCAAAAAAATCTATCAGGCACTTAATGAGCTTGTTTGTTGCAGTAGAACCAACAGAATTGTACCAAAAGTGAAAACCCTGCCAATCTGTAATTGAAAGGCCACATTTTAACCTCACAAAGACAGCTGTGCTGTGAACCAACGCACAGCAACATTCTAAATAATGGGAGCTCTGTTTGTATTTGAAATCAAATACATTCCAAGTAATTTCTGGGGATCTGTCATGTAGAACTAGAAAGTAAAGTTGTGGAAATCTCAATGTAATTTATTTTGCAACCTCGATCAGGAGCTAGAAGTGTGTCAGATCTGGTTTATATGCTAATACATTTTGGAATGTGTATGATTGTGTATATGCCCACATCTGGCTCCTCTGGCCATATTTAGTTTGACATTCAAGATACTTTTAAACTTTTTTGGCTTCTCTGCCTTTTGTCTAAGATCAAGTGTATCTGTTATAAAAAATCTGTTCCTGTCAGTTTAATATCTGATACGTCCCCCATCTGGGGACCATATATTAAATAGGTTTTTGGAACAGGGAGCTGGAATAGGGGCTTACTCCATTCACTCCACGCATCGACCTGGTATTGCAGTATCTCCAGGAAGGGAGCACCTCTGCTGTCTGCTGATGATCTTGTAGAGGGCAAGTCTGCCACTGGACTTCACCTCTTTCACTCTGTGTAGCACTCACTTTGGTGATGCCTCAGCAGCTCTGAGCGCCAGAAAGCTCACCACACTAAGTTCAGATACTAGCCAGTCGTCCTCTCTACGAGCCCTCTGCCTCAGCACTGCTGGATTCCACTATCTCCCATTCCTCTCACGCTTCAGGCGACTTCTCAAATTATGTTGTCAAAAGGTCAGGAATTGGCAGCCAGATGAAACCAAGAAGATGGTAGTGTGTCCAGATGCATTTTTCAAACAAAAACACTAGCTAGCTAGCCAAGCCAAAAAGTGTTAACCTGTCAGTCAATCTGCAAATCCGTGGCTCAAAACCCCCAGATATATGCAATGAAAACACAATGTTATCAAAAACAAAAGAGCTAATTTAAAATAATTAAAAACAACAAATTATGTGAAAATGTACAGGAGCTCTGTTCTTAGGCCGCTACTACGACGCCATGGCAACTATAGATCATGTCCTAAACAACTTTCCAGTGCTGCGGGTGCATTACGTTTGTAAAAGTATAATTCGGTCAATTTTGGTGTCATTCACTCAAGTTTTGGACCACATGAAAGCTGCTGAGATTGCTTTCTTTCCTACAATGATTCAGAGAACATTAGCAATATAGAACGCATGGAAATTTATAAATTAACCCCATGATGTCTATATCTCCCCTGAAACCTGAATGCATGCACTACTTTATAAGATATTAATCACATTACTTTGCTTCAAAGTATACTAGCCAACATTTTATAACTGTGGGAATTAGGGCTTTTTTGTGTGCCTTTTATTTATTTTTAAGTATTGTAATATTTGCTGTGTTTTGTCAATGCTTTAGCACACCAGATTCTACTAAACAGCTGCACAATAGGACCTTGAAAAGCAGAATTTGGTGTTTGAGCAGGGCTGTAACAAAAGCCTGCATACCCATTAGCTCATCAGATGGAGTGTTAGCCACATGTTTTATACAGTACAGTACATTGACTTTGAGGCATTTATTCACCATATTGCATATCTAATACCACTAAGTATTATATCAAAGTCAATGTTAGTATCGTGACAACAATGCAGTAGTGCTATCAAGTCATTTTGTGTCATGAGAAATCATTACATAACATGGGTTTAATTGTATGGAAATTTGTGTTAATTTATATGTTAATGCTAGAACCTGGAAATAATCTAGTACTATAAGTTCTTTTTTTCTGTCTCTGCAGGTCTATCTGTTGAACATCTTGCTTGGCTGGTACCAGTATGTCTAGGTGTAGTAGCAGTAGTAGTAGTAGTAGTAGCAGTAGTATGGGTCAGGAATCGTAAAAGCAAAAAGTTGAACGAAGAACCTCCCTCGGCCGAGCTCCAAGTTCTAAATCAAAATGCATCAATGGACAAAGCAAAACAGCAGAATGATGAAAATGATGTCTTTGTTACTGAGGCTGGCTAGACTATGATTTTGCCCTGTCTGCAGGCTTGCGATGAGCATTTCTAATCAATCAGAGTAAACTTGGGGGCATGTTTTTTGTTGGTCTGCTCCGGTGGAATATTTTTGAAAGTGGATTTTAATTGCAATGCCCCATTCACTTCCATTGAGTGTTAGATAGTGGTGACTTAAGTTATTTGAAGTTTGTAGTGGCTGTTTAAAGAACTGAACCATGGATTACTGTTTCTCCTGGCCCAAAGACTACTGGCAGAGTGAGGAACCTGACAATAAGTTGTGTAAAATCCTAAACTATCCCTTTAAACCCTCAGCATTACTGTACAACTACTGTACTTCTGATTTTCTTCAACCTTTATAACTGTTGGTCATTGTCAGCATTACATTCTATGTTCCCTGTTCAGGGAGACGTTTATACTGATGTGCACAATTTACTGTACTGTTATTATACTGTATCACGCCTGATACGAAAACCATGTATTTATATTGTACGGTTACACCACTTATGATAATGGTATTGGCAAGACTAGTTAATATGTATTTATGATCAAAGATTTTATTTAATGTCAATATATATATTTTATACTGAAGGTCATTTGAAAGTATCAAATTGCACACATACTGCCTTTTTACGTGCACTTTTGTGACAGAACCTTACGTACGTACTGTTATCTAATTAATATTTTTGCTAAATGTAGATGTGAAGTGGCCCCTCTCGCTATTGAGGCTGGTCGACACAAACATTCCCTTCAGATAAACGTGACTGTTCTTTTTGTAATGATGGTTCCATTGAAGAATTAGGGATATTTTTTGCCAACTTTCCAGCCATAATGAAATGCTACATTTGATCAGGTGACAAGGATATAAATGCCTTTTCAAAGCATGCTGTCTCATCCTCCATCAGACCTTTAGAGGTTCCTGAATGTCCTCTTAACCACTGTACATGTGTATATATGTTATTTATGATAACATGTATTATAGAGGACTCCAAAGGACATACTGTGCAATGTTTGACTGACTGCTTTTAGTGTCTCAACAGTGAGTGGTCCACAATGTGTTTAAAAAACAAATCTATGTTGTATTATCAACCAGTTGTGGAGTGACACTTTAATAAATGTTTAATAAACTAACCTTTTGAATAATGTCTTATCTGATTTGGATCCAGGGTCTTTTTGTTATACAGTGCATTCGGAAAGTGTTCAGACCCCTTGACTATTTCCACATTTTGTTATGTTACAGCCTTTTTCTGAAATTGATTAAAGTAGTTTTTTTTCCTCATCAATACCCCATAATGACAAAGTGAAAACAAGTTTTTAGAAATGTTTTCAAATGTATGAAAAAAAACCCGTAATACTTATGTAAATAAGACCCTTTGCTATGAGCCTCATAATTAAGCTCAGGTGCATCCTGTTTCCATTGATCATCCTTGACGTTTTTACAACTTGATTGGAGTCCACCTGTGGTAAATTCAATTGATTGTACATGATTTGGAAAGGCACACACCTGTCTATATAAGGTCCCACAGTTGACAGTGCATGTCAGAGCAAAAAGCAAGCAATGAGGTCGAAGGAATTGTCCGTAGAGCTCCGAGACAGGATTGTGTCGAGGCACAAATCTGGGTAAGGGTACCAAAAAATGTCTGCAGCATTGAAGGTCCCCAAGAACACAGTGGCCTCCATCGTTCTTAAATGGAAGAAGTTTGGAACCACCAATACTGTTCCAAGAGCCGGCTGCCTGGCCAAACTGAGCAATCGGGGGAGAAGGGCCTTGGTCAGGGAGGTGACCAAGAACCCGTTGGTCACTCTGACAGAGCTCCAGAGTACCTCTGTGGAGATGAGAGAATCTTCAAGAAGGACAACCATCTATGCAGCACTCCACCAATCAGGTCTTTATGGTAGAGTGGCCAGACGGAAGCCACTCTTCAGTACAAGGCACATGACAGCCCGGTTGGAGTTTGCCAAAAGGCACCTAAAGGACTGACCATGAGAAACAAGATTCTCTGGTCTGATGAAACCAAGATTTAACTCTGGCCTGAATGCCAAGCATCACGTCTGGAGGAAACCTGGTATCATCCCTACGGTGAATCATGGTGGTGGCAGCATCATGCTGGGGGGATGTTTTTCAGTGGCAGGGACTGGGAGACTAGTCAGAAATCGAGGGAATGATGAACGGAGCAAAGTACAGACAGATCCTTGATGAAAACCTGCTTAGGACCTCAGACTGGGGTGAAGGTTCACCTTCCAACATGACAACGACCCTAAGCACACAGCCAAGAATACGCAGGAGTGGCTTCGGGACAGGTCTCTGAATGTCCTTGAGTGGCCCAGCCAGAGCCCGGACTGAACCTGATCGAACATCTCTGGAGAGACCTGAACATAGCTGTGCAGCGACACTCCCCATCCAGCTTGACAGAGTTTGAGAGGATTGGCAGAGAATAATGGGAGAAACTCCCCAAATGCAGGTGTGCCAAGCTTGTAGCGTCATACCCAATTAGACTCGAGGCTGTAATTGCTGCCAAAGGTGCTTCAACAAAGTACTGAGTAAAGGGTCTGAATACTTATGTAAATGTTATGTTTTTTATATACATTTGCAAAAATTATGGGGTATTGTGTGTAGACTGATGAGGAAAAAATATAATTTCATCCATTTTAGAATAAGGCTGTAACAAAATGTGTAAAAATTCAAGGGGTCTGAATACTTTCTGAATGCACTGTATAGAGTATAACATAGCAGGTTGTTGCATTTCAGATTAAAAAAAAATATTTATAGTTGCAGATTTATGGTTAAGCCACTGCTTTTTTGACAATTGGTCCTTGTATGGAATGGTAGATATGACGTACATGATTTAAGATTGTATGGCTAAAATAATCTTGTTCAATACATTTCTATCTCCAACGCCCTGAACATTCTGCTCATGTAATCAATACTGGAATAACACAAATAAAATAAAAAGATGTGAAACAAATGTGGACACATACTTAGATGTATGGAGAGACAGAAGTTTGGCCCAGTGTATCACAGGAGACTAGATAAAACACCAGAAATGTACGTTTTACTGTCAGTATCTTTACATTTTATTCATGTTGGTCCTCCTCCATAATATATGCTCTCTCTTGGTCCTCTAGATGACAGACTTCAACCAAATTGTTCCAGAATCCTCATTTTGACAGGATCTACAATACAGTATAAGAGAACAGCTATTCTTTTTTAATCCTCATGAAATGTGGAAATAACACCAATACCTGTTTGACAGACAGTGAGGTTCACCACATAAGTATTTAAAAAATACATTTCAGAAAGCTGATTCTGTGTGAAAATTATAATTATTGGGTGCAAATGATTTCTTAACAGGTGGTCAACAGAAGACGCAGAGAGCAGACCCCAGCACAGAGAACATGGGGGCTATGATCAAGGTGATAAACCATGACAACTTCATCCCAACAACAGTAGTAGAGAGCTGATCTGAAATGACAGAACATTCATAACACTTAAACTGTCATTTACAGCCTCCTTGGTGTGTGAATATAAAGATTTCATCAGATTTGATCATATTTATCACAACCAAAAAACAATCTTGAACATACTGTATTGAAAACAACCAAGTGCATATAACAGCTTGTGACAAATACATCAATCTTACATTTGTTTCTTCCAACTGTGTTTTGGTATAGATTTATAATTTAAATACATATCCTGAATTGACTGAGGTTAAACTTTATTGACCAGGTGGACATTTTTAGAACGCTCCCAATGTAAAACCACAGGTATGCAGTCATAATGCAGAGTTTACTCACCACCACTGATAAGGGACAGCTTCGTCCCACTTCCGATCTCAAATATGTTAGCCCTCTGCTCAGCACAGTAGTACAGACCCACGTCGCTCTCTGAGACGTTCAGTATGCTCAGATTGCTTCTGAACAGGGCTGTGTCATACACTGACTCGAAACAGACATCAAACTTTTTGTTGTGGCTCAAAGGTATATTCGTCTTCATAGTGATGGCCACTGAAAGAGTGGCATCAGGACGAAGAACAAACCACATGATCTCGTACTCCAGGGTGATGTCACAGCCAAGGGTGACCGTGTCCCCTGGTTTCACTAGAATCTCATTTTGACCCGCTCCAAAAGCCTCCCAGAGCATGGCACCTTTCATAAAAACATAGACCATATTATTGACTAAGGCTAGGCTATTTAAATAAAATGTTCATAACACATTTACATTTTTTAAACCAAATTAACAGAGAGTGCTTAAACCTAATCAAATATAAACAATGTATCTCCCAAGTGGATAAAATACATTTCAACTCACAGCATAGAATTGTTAGAGCTGTTCTTTTGTTCATTGTTTCCTGTCAGTTACTGAAAGAAGGATATGAATGCATTGACAAGTTCTTTTTTTTCTTCTGTGGGTAGCAAGTCCACCTACCACAGGTACAGGAAATAAAGAGGGCCACCGAGAGCCAGTCAAGCAAAGGTTTAAACTGTATCAGAACGTTTTTTTAAAAACTGCTCTCAAGTTTGCAAGATTCCTCCATTAAATGTTACTTTTTTGCAAGTACACTGTGATAGTTAAAGTTTAACTATCATTTAAATTGGAGTCAAAACGTTTAGGAACAGTAAATCTAAGCCCTGTTCTGAGAAATACATTCTAAATGTGTTTTTCTGATTGGCTGACATGTCTAGGGGTAAACATTTTAGGAAATGGTTATTGTGCTCCACCACACCCCCAACACACTTTCATTTCATGTTTAAGTCTGAGTAGAAGCTTTTCTGTAAGTGAGAACTGGGAGGCTGTTCCTGTTACAACGCATGATGAGGACCATGATGATTCTCATGATCAAAAGTGAGTATTGTCTATGAAAATCAAATAATGAATATATGAGACAAATAGTTTGACAATTTAGAATAAAAGCACTTTATATATTTAGTTCCACCATTTGGAAAAATCTGTAACACTTTACATTACAATGCCCTTATCACTGTGTAATTATACCTGTACGTGCAGATTAACAAGTATTGTAATTTCTCATTGTTACACTGTATTTACACTAATTTACAGCAGTAACCTACCCTACAGTGTAATGAGTAATTGCAATACTTAAATTGTACTTACAGGACTAATTACATAGTAATAAGAGCACTGTAAAGTGTTATAAAAAAAATCGTACCGTAAGTATTTGTTAACAAAGACCTACATACAGTATAGAGAGGAAGCTAGCCCAACATGGGGTACCACGATGGTAAAAACTGCTCTCTCTCTCTCTCTCTCTCTCTCTCTCTCTCTCTCTCTCTCTCTCTCTCTCTCTCTCTCTCTCTCTCTCTATATATATATATATATACAGTGGGGAGAACAAGTATTTGATACACTGACGATTTTGCAGGGTTTTTTTAATTACTTAAAAAATCATACAATGTGATTTTCTGGATTTTTGTTTTAGATTCCGTCTCTCACAGTTGAAGTGTACCTATGATAAAAATTACAGACCTCTACATGCTTTGTAAGTAGGAAAACCTGCAAAATCGGCAGTGTATCAAATACTTGTTCTCCCCACTGTATATATATATACACTACCAGTAATTTGTAATTTTTATCATAGGTACACTTCAACTGTGAGAGACAGAATCTAAAACTAAAATCCAGAAAATCACATTGTATGATTTTTAAGTAATTAATTTGCATTTTATTGCATGACATAAGTATTTGATACATCAGAAAAGCAGAACTTAATATTTGGTACAGAAACCTTTGTTTGCAATTACAGAGATCATAAGTTTCCTGTAGGTCTTGACCAGGTTTGCACACACTGCAGAAGGGATTTTGGCCCACTCCTCCATACAGACCTTCTCCAGATCCTTCAGGTTTCGGGGCTGTCACTGGGCAATACGGACTTTCAGCTCCCTCCAAAGATTTTCTATTGGGTTCAGGTCTGGAGACTGGCTAGGCCACTCCAGGACCTTGAGATGCTTCTTACGGAGCCACTCCTTAGTTGCCCTGGCTGTGTGTTTCGGGTCTTTGTCATGCTGGAAGACCCAGCCACGACCCATCTTCAATGCTCTTACTGAGGGAAGGAGGTTGTTGGCCAAGATCATGCGATACATGGCCCCATCCATCCTCCCCTCAATACGGTGCAGTCGTCCTGTCCCCTTTGCAGAAAAGCATCTCCAAAGAATGATGTTTCCACCTCCATGCTTCACGGTTGGGATGGTGTTCTTGGGGTTGTACTCATCCTTCTTCTTCCTCCAAACACGGCGAGTGGAGTTTAGACCAAAAAGCTCTATTTTTGTCTCAACAGACCACATTACCTTCTCCCATTCATCCTCTGGATCATCCAGATGGTCATTGGCAAACTTCAGACGGGCCTGGACATGTGCTGGCTTGAGCAGGGGGACCTTGCGTGCGCTGCAGGATTTTAATCCATGACGGCGTAGTGTGTTACTAATGGTTTTCTTTGAGACTGTGGTCCCAGCTCTCTTCAGGTCATTGACCAGGCCCTGCCGTGTAGTTCTGGGCTGATCCCTCACCTTCCTTATGATCATTGATGCCCCACGAGGTGAGATCTTGCATGGAGCCCCAGACCGAGGGTGATTGACCGTCATCTTGAACTTCTTCCATTTTCTAATAATTGCGCCAACAGTTGTTGCCTTCTCACCACGCTGCTTGCCTATTGTCCTGTAGCCCATCCCAGCCTTGTGCAGGTCTACAATTTTATCCCTGATGTCCTTACACAGCTCTTTGGTCTTACACATTGTGGAGAGGTTGGAGTCTGTTTGATTGAGTGTGTGGACAGGTGTCTTTTATACAGGTAACGAGTTCAAACAGGTGCAGTTAATACAGGTAATGAGTGGAGAACAGGAGGGCTTCTTAAAGAAAAACTAACAGGTCTGTGAGAGCCGGAATTCTTACTTGTTGGTAGGTGATCAAATACTTATGTCATGCAATAAAATGCAAATGAATTACTTAAAAATCATACAATGTGATTTTCTGGATTTTTGTTTTAGATTCCGTCTCTCACAGTTGAAGTGTACCTATGATACAAATTACAGACCTCTACATGCTTTCTAAGTAGGAAAACCTGCAAAATCGGCAGTGTATCAAATACTTGTTCTCCCCACTGTATATGGATGGATATTTTCATCACTCAAATCCAAATAGCTGGAGTATAGAGCCACATGATTTTTCTGTCAGTGTTTGGTCAATTATGTAATAACATTCCCTATAAAGCGGACACACGCCCATGCTAAAACATGCTCTTCCTTTTCCAGGCGCTTTACTCTGGGTGCTGGTTACAGCTGGTGCCACTGTCAAACAGGTGACACTTGGGGGCACCATCAATCTAGAATGTGATATCAAGGTGAAATACGACATCATATGGTTTGTTCTGCATCCCAATACCACACTGTCGCTGGCCGCCTTTACCTTTGTAAAACAGGATAAGAGTCTAAGATCCACCGCCCATTTTGGTGGCCGCTTTGTGCCTGTATATAACAAAGCTGTGCCAACTGTTGACCTGACCATATGGAACCTAACAGACAGTGACCTGGGCCTGTATTACTGTGGAATGTGGATAGATGATGTCTTTGAGATTGGGAATGGGACTCAGCTCACCTTTACAGGTGAGTAGTTTCCACATCACCATCTGGTTCTTTACCATGTAAAAAGTATGAAACGTTAGAATAGTGTTTGTTTTTGTAACGATCCCGGCAGTCTGAGTCGGGTCCTGTCTGTGGACTAGTTTTTCTGCTCGTGATCTCCAGTTTCCCGAGGGTTCTGGAACGCTCCCTGCCTGGTTGCCGGGCAACGTTGCTAGGCGGGAGCTCTCTTGATTTCCGCACCTGCATCCCATCAGCAATCTGCACACCTGGTCCTGATCATCACCCTTCTTAGGCTCTGGCCTAACATCCATTCCCTGCCGGATCGTTAGCCATGAACAGTAGGTTTACCAGAGTATCAGTCGTAGAGCTTCTAGCGTTAGTTTTGTTGTTTTGCACCTTGTTGGTTTGTTGTTTACTTACCTCCGTTTTGTTCCATCTGCAGTCACTCGTCCGGAACCTTCATCCAACCTCTGCCTGGTGGTGGCGGCTGCCGAAGCCATGATGGGATCAACCACTGCACCCCCAACAACTAATCAACGCCGCCCGCTCTGTTCCCTGGATTATTCAGCATCACTCTTGAATTTGTAAATAAACACTCACCTTCGTTTCAACTTACCTTGTCCTGGTCTGCTTCTGGGTTCTGGCTTTGTAACTCGTGACAGAACGATCCGGCCAGTAATGAACCCAGCGGACCTGGACTCTGTTCGCCATGCCATTACCCATCAGGAGAAGATGTTGGGCCATCATAGCACGGTACTACAGGAGATCGCGTTGTCAGTTCGGAACCTTTCTACCGGGTCTGACGGAGGTCCAGAACCAACGCAAGTTTCCGGTGGAGGATCCACTACCGGTTTCACCCATCTCGCCTGCCGCTTCTGGAGCTGTGTCCTTCCGTGAGCCCAAGGTTCCGACGCCGGATAAATATGAGGGGGAGCTGGGAAGATGCCGTTCCTTCCTTATGCAGTGTGGATTAGTGTTCGATCTACAGCCCTACTCTTATGCCACAGACAAGGCTAGGATAGCCTTTGTGATTGAGTTGCTGCGTGGTCGAGCGCTGGAGTGGGCTTCAGCCGTTTGGGAACGACAGGATCCCTGCATGGCTTCACACCAGGGGTTCACGGCCGAGATGAGGAAGCTCTTCGACCATTCCGTCCGAGGGAGGGACGCAGCTAGGCGCCTGTTTTCGCTTCGCCAAGGAACTCCGCAGCGTGGCCGACTTCGTGATCGAGTTCAAGACGTTGGCTGTGGAGAGTGGGTGGAATGAGGAGTCTCTGCAAGCGGCCTTTTACCAGGGTCTGTCGGAGCAGCTCAAGGATGAGTTGATCTCCTATCCGGAGCCTAGTGACCTGGACAGCTTGGTAGCCTTGTCTATTCGGGTGGATAATCGAGTCCGAGAGCGAAGGAGGGAGAAGCAATGGGTTCCGTCCAACCGATCAGCTTCTCAGGTTCCAGTCGGGTCGGGATTGGATCAGAAGACGTCGATCATCGTCCACCACACAGGATTAGTGGAGAGGTCCTGTCTCCCGATTCTGAACCCATGCAAGTGGGGCGGCACGGGTTAACCAAGGAGGAGCGCCAACACAGACGTAGGACTAACTGTTGCCTCTACTGTGGTGGTTCGGGACATTACCTCGCCACTGGTTCCCGGCGGTCGTCAAACTGCGCGGCTCGCTAAAGTTGGGAGGACTTTTAGCGAGCCAGTTTCGACCTCTCAATACCTCTGTCAGACCCCGTTTCCCGGCTACCCTTATGAACAGGAATCAGAGCTTAGCGATTAACGCTTATCGATTCAGGTGCCGATGGAAGCTTTCTTGATGCCGAGTTGGTGGAACAGCTGGGGCTTTCCAAGGAGCAATTGCCGGAAGCCATTGAAGCTACCACTCTGGACGGCAGTAGTCTGGCACGTATCACGATGAGGACTGAACCGTTAAGATGCTGTTGTCGGGGAATCATTCTGAGATGATTTCATTCTTCATTCTGCCGTCTTCCCATGTTCCTCTGGTCCTTGGATACCCCTGGCTGAAGGAACACAATCCCACGTTCGATTGGGTGACGGGCAAGGTAACGAGTTGGAGCCTTGATTGTCATGCTAACTGTCTCAAGACTGCCTGTCCCCATTCGGTTCCCAGTCAGGTGATTGAGGCTAAACCCCCAGATTTGTCCCTGGTTCCCGAGACATATCACGATTTGGGGGAAGTTTTCAGTAAGCAGAAGGCTCTGTCACTCCCTCCCCACCGACCATATGATTGTGCCATCAACCTGTTTCCCTGGAGCTGTCTACCCCAAGGGAAGGTTATACAGTATCTCCCGACCTGAACGTGAGGCTTTGGAGACCTACATCAAGGAGTCCCTAGCTGCTGGTCTCATTCGTCCCTCGTCATCACCCCTGGGGGGAGGATTCTTCTTTGTGGGTAAGAAGGATGGCTCTCTTCGACCGTGTATTGATTATCGGGGGTTGAATGACATCACGGTCAAGAACAAGTATCCCCTGCCCTTGATGAGTTCTGCCTTCGACTCCTTACAGGGTGCTACGGTGTTCACCAAGCTAGACCTACGCAATGCGTATCACATGGTCCGGATCAGAGAGGGGGACGAGTGGTTGACGGGTTTCAATACACCGATGGGTCACCGAGTATCAGGTGATGCCGTTTGGACTGACCAATGCTCCAGCGGTATTCCAGAGCATGGTGAACGACGTCCTGAGAGATATGATCGGTCTCTTTGTGTTTGTTTACCTGGATGACATTCTGATCTTTCTCGAAGGAACCTTCCGACCACGTCCAGCATGTCCGGCAGGTTCTGCAGCGATTGTTGGAGAATCGCCTGTTCGTGAAGGCCGAGAAGTGCGAGTTTCACGCCCACACGACATCCTTTCTCGGGTACATCATCTCCAGGGGAGAGATTAGGATGGACCAGGAGAAGGTTAGAGCGGTTCTGGAATGGGCCCAGCCCGGTACGAGATTGCAGCTCCAGAGATTTTTGGGGTTTGCGAATTTCTACCGCAGATTCATCCGGGATTACAGCCGTGTGGCCGCCTCCGTTAACTGCCTTGACTTCCAGTATCAGGACCTTCAAGTGGAATCCGGAGGCGGATCGAGCGTTTCTGGATTTGAAGAGGCGATTCACCAACGCACCGATTCTCTCTCAACCGGACACGGCCCGTCAGTTCGTCGTTGAAGTGGACGCGTCTGATGTGGGAGTTGGCGCCATCCTGTCGCAGCGATGCTCCACGGACAGTAAACTCCATCCCTGCGCCTACTACTCTCGTCGCCTTTCGCCTGCGGAGAGGAATTACGATGTGGGTAACCGGGAGCTTCTCGCGGTGAAACTTGCCTTGGAGGAGTGGCGCCACTGGTTGGAGGGGGCGGAGCAACCGTTTATTGTCTGGACTGACCACAAGAATCTTGCTTACGTGCAATCGGCTAGACGCCTCAACTCCCGTCAGGCCAGGTGGGCGTTGTTTTTCGGACGATTCAAGTTTTCCCTGACGTTCGACCTGGATCTAAGAACGGCAAGGCGGACGCCTTGTCCCGGATGTTCTCCAAGACGGAGGAGAGTGGGTCCAAGACCGAGACAATTTCCCCGGAACTGCGTCGTGGGAGCAGTTATGTGGAAGATTGAGGAGGAGGTGATGGCGGCCCTTCGGACGCAGCCCGGTCCCGTAACGGTCCACCCGGTCGGTTGTTTGTGCCTGAGTCGGTTCGTCCTGCTGTCCTCAAATGGTCCCACGCCAGCAAGATGGCTTGTCACCCTGGCGTGGCTCGGACGATGGCGTTTCTTCGAGACGTTTTTGGTGGCCTGCCATGGCCGAGGATACTCGGGGTTTTGTTGCTGCCTGTCCAGTGTGTGCGCAGAATAAGAGTACCAATCGGCCCAGCTCTGGACTACTTCACCCCCTTCCTATTCCCCGGCGACCATGGTCGCATCTGGCCCTGGACTTCGTCACTGGGTTGCCCGCTTCTGAGGGGAACACGGTCGTTCTGACTATCGTGGACAGATTCAGCAAGTTCGCCCACTTTGTGCCAATTGCCAAGCTTCCTCTGCCTCGGAGACGTCCGAGATCCTGGTTAGGGGAGGTTTTCAGGGTCCACGGTTTGCCCAGTGATATCGTTTTCCGACCGTGGCCCTCAGTTTACCTCTGCTGTCTGGAAGTCCTTCTGTTTGGCCATTGGAGCTACAGTCAGTCTCACATCTGGTTTTCACCCCCCAATCCAATGGTCAGGCGGAGAGAGCCAACCAGAAGATGGAATCCACGCTACGCTGCCTGGTCTCTTCCAACCCCACCTCCTGGGTCTCTCTCAGTTGCCTTGGGTTGAGTATGCCCACAATACTCTCCCTACATCTGCCACTGGGATGTCTCCCTTCCAGTGCCTGTATGGCTACCAACCTCCCTTGTTCCCTTCTCAGGAGAAGGAGCTCTCAGTGCCCTCTGTTCAGGCCCATATTCATGCGTTGCCACCGGACCTGGCATCGGGCCAGAAAGGCACTCCTTAGAGTTTCGGACCCGGTATCAGCTCCAGGCGAATCGTCGCGGATCCCCGCTCCCACCTATACCATCGGAGATAGGGTCTGGTTGGCCACACGGGATCTTCCTTTACGGACTGAGTCTAGGAAGTTGTTACCGAAGTTCATTGGTCCGTTTGTGGTGGAGAAGGTGATCAATCCAGTGGCAGTTCGACTCAAACTACCGAGGACGCTCAGAGTCCATCCCACCTTTCATGTCTCCTGCCTCAAGCCTGTTTTCCTCAGTCCTCTGTTGCCTCCTCCGCCTCCTCCTCCTCCTCCTCGGATGATCGGAGGTGGTCCTGCCTACACGGTGCGACGCATCATGGATTCCAGACGGCGGGGCCGGGGTTTCCAGTATCTCGTGGACTGGGAGGGGTATGGTCCTGAAGAGAGGAGTTGGATTCCGCGGCGACAGATCCTAGATGCTGACCTCATTCGTGACTTCTACCGCCTCCATCCTGGCGCTCCGGGAGTCCGCCCGGTGGCGTTGTCGGAGGGGGGTACTGTAACGATCCCGGCAGTCTGAGTCGGGTCCTGTCTGTGGACTAGTTTTTCTGCTCGTGATCTCCAGTTTCCCGAGGGTTCTGGAACGCTCCCTGCCTGGTTGCCGGGCAACGTTGCTAGGCGGGAGCTCTCTTGATTTCCGCACCTGCATCCCATCAGCAATCTGCACACCTGGTCCTGATCATCACCCTTCTTAGGCTCTGGCCTAACATCCATTCCCTGCCGGATCGTTAGCCATGAACAGTAGGTTTACCAGAGTATCAGTCGTAGAGCTTCTAGCGTTAGTTTTGTTGTTTTGCACCTTGTTGGTTTGTTGTTTACTTACCTCCGTTTTGTTCCATCTGCAGTCACTCGTCCGGAACCTTCATCCAACCTCTGCCTGGTGGTCGGCGGCTGCCGAGCCATGATGGGATCAACCACTGCACCCCCAACAACTAATCAACGCCGCCCGCTCTGTTCCCTGGATTATTCAGCATCACTCTTGAATTTGTAAATAAACACTCACCTTCGTTTCAACTTACCTTGTCCTGGTCTGCTTCTGGGTTCTGGCTTTGTAACTCGTGACAGTTTTAGTGTGATCAGATAAGAGTTCCCATGATTATTTACATTTACATTTACATTTACGTCATTTAGCGACTTACAAATTGGTGCATTCACCCTATAGCCAGTGGGTTAACCACTATACAAATATTGTTTTATTTTATTTTATTTTTATTTTTATTTTATTATTTTTTTTTAAGGGGGGGCGGGGGGTAGAAGGATTACTTTATCAA